>NC_091300.1:18971646-19271646 GCF_038502225.1 Cherax quadricarinatus
ACGCTCATCACTGGCAACCACTGCCATAGTCACTCTCATCACTGGCAACCACTGCCATAGTCACACTCATCACTGGCAGCCACTGCCATAGCCATTCCCACCCCTGGCAACCACTGCCATAGCCAATCCCATCACTGGCAACCCCTGCCATAGTCACTCCAGTCACTGGCAACCACTGCCATAGTCCCTCCCGTCACTGGCAACCACTGCCATAGTCACTCCCATCACTGGCAACCACTGTCATACTTCCTCCCATTAAAGTCAACCACTTCCATAGTCATTTCCATCACTGGCAACCACTGCCATAGTCACTGCCATCATTGGCAACCACTGCCATAGTCACACTCATCACTGGCAACCACTGCCACAGTCACACTCATCACTGGCAACCACTGCCACAGTCACACTCATCACTGGCAACAACTGCCATAGTCACACACATCACTGGCAACCACTGCCATAGTCACACTCATCACTGGCAACCACTGCCATAGTCACACTCATCACTGGCAACCACTGCCATTGTCACGCTCATCACTGGCAACCACTGCCATAGTCACTCTCATCACTGGCAACCACTGCCATAGTCACACTCATCACTGGCAGCCACTGCCATAGCCATTCCCACCCCTGGCAACCACTGCCATAGCCAATCCCATCACTGGCAACCCCTGCCATAGTCACTCCAGTCACTGGCAACCACTGCCATAGTCACACTCATCACTGGCAACCACTGCCACAGTCACACTCATCACTGGCAACCACTGCCACAGTCACACTCATCACTGGCATCAACTGCCATAGTCACACACATCACTGGCAACCACTGCCATAGTCACACTCATTAATGGCAACCACTGTCATAGTCACACTCATCACTGGCAACCACTGCCATAGTCACGCTCATCACTGGCAACCACTGCCATAGTCACACTCATCACTGGCAACCACTGCCATAGTCACACTCATCACTGGCAACCACTGCCATAGTCACACTTATCACTGGCAACCACTGCCATAGTCACGCTCATCACTGGCAACCACTGCCATAGCCACGCTCATCACTGTCAACCACTGCCATAGTCACACTCATCACTGGCAACCACTGCCATAGTCACACTCATCACTTGCAACCACTGCCATAATCACGCTCATCACTGGCAACACCTGCCATAGTCACGCTCATAACTGGCAACCACTGCCATAGTCACACCCATCACTGGCAACCACTGCCATAGTCACTCCCATCACTGGCAACCACTGCCATAGTCACGCTCATCACTGACAACCACTGCCATGGTCACACTTGTCACTGGCAACCACTGCCATAGTCATACTCATCACTGGCAACCGCTGCCATAGTCACTCCAACCGCTGGCAACCACTGTCATAGCCACTCTCATCACTGGCAACCACTGCCATAGTCACTCCCATCACTGGCAACCACTACCATAGTCACTCTCACCACTGGCAACTACTGCCACAGTCACTCCCATCACTGGCAACCGCTGTCATAGTCACTCCCACCCCTGGCAACCACTGCCATAGTCACTCCCATCACTGGCAACCCCTGCCATAGTCACTCCAACAACTGGCAACCACTACCATAGTCCCTCCCATCACTGGCAACCACTGCCATAGTCACGCTCATCACTGGCAACCACTGCCATAGTCACGCTCATCACTGGCAACCACTGCCATAGTCACACTCATCACTGACAACCACTGCCATAGTCACACTCATCACTGACAACCACTGCCATAGTCACACTCATCACCTGCAACCACTGCCATAATCACGCTCATCACTGGCAACACCTGCCATAGTCACGCTCATCACTGGCAACCACTGCCATAGTCACACCCATCACTGGCAACCACTGCCATAGTCACTCCCATCACTTGCAACCACTGTCATAATCACGCTCATCACTGGCAGCCACTGCCATAGCCATTCCCACCCCTGGCAACCACTGCCATAGTCACTTTCATCACTGGCAACCACTGCCATAGTCACTCTCATCACTGGCAACCACTCCCATAGTCACACACATCACTGGCAACCACTGCCATAGTCACGCTCATCACTGGCAACCACTGCCATAGTCACGCTCATCACTGGCAACCACTGCCATAGCCACTCCCACCCCTGGAAGTGGTGGTGATGATGGGTATGGTTATGAAGGTTCGAGGTGGTGGTGGTGGTGGTTATTGTGGTGGTGGTGGTGGTTATTTTGGTGGTGGTGGTGGTTATTGTAGCGGTGTTTATTGTGGTGGTGGTGGTGGTTATTGTGGTGGTGGTGGTTATTGTGGTGGTGGTGGTGATTATTGTAGCGGTGGTTATTGTGGTTGGTGATGGTGGTGGTGGTGGTGGCAGTGGTGGCGGTGGTGGTGGTGGTGGTGGTGGTGGTGGTGGTGGTGGTGGTGGTGGTGGCGGTGGTGACGGTGTTGGCGGTGGTGGTGGTGGCTCCCGTGGCGGCAGTGGTGGCGGAAGTGATGGCTTCGGTGGTGGTGGCAGCCGTGGTGGTGGCAGCGGTGGTGGTGGCTGCGGCGGCGGTAGAGGTGGTGGTGGCGGTGGCGGCGATCTACCTACTTTTGTGTTCCAGGGGTCAACGCCCCCCCCGCCCGGTCCATGACCAGGCCTCGTGGTGGATCAGGGTCTGATCAACCAGACTGTTACTTCTGGGCTCACGCAATCCAATATACGAACCACAGCCCGGCTGGACAGGTACTTATAATGGTATCTGTCCAGTTCCCTCTTTAAGACAGTGTCTTATACCCCGTCCCAGCTTTAATAACTCAAGTATTTGGTGGTGGTATGAAGGGTGGTAGTAGTGGTATGAAGGGTGGTGGTGGTGGTATGAAGGGTGGTAGTAGTGGTATGAAGGGTGGTGGTGGTGGTATGAAGGGTGGTAGTAGTGGTATGAAGAGTGGTGGTGGTGGTGGTATGAAGGGTGGTAGTAGTGGTATGAAGAGTGGTGGTGGTGGTGGTATGAAGGGTGGTAGTAGTGGTATGAAGGGTGGTGGTGGTGGTATGAAGGGTGGTAGTAGTGGTATGAAGAGTGGTGGTGGTGGTGGTATGAAGGGTGGTAGTAGTGGTATGAAGAGTGGTGGTGGTGGTGGTATGAAGGGTGGTAGTAGTGGTATGAAGGGTGGTGGTGGTGGTATGAAGGGTGGTAGTAGTGGTATGAAGGGTGGTGGTGGTGGTATGAAGGGTGGTAGTAGTGGTATGAAGAGTGGTGGTGGTGGTGGTATGAAGGGTGGTAGTAGTGGTATGAAGAGTGGTGGTGGTGGTGGTATGAAGGGTGGTAGTAGTGGTATGAAGGGTGGTGGTGGTGGTATGAAGGGTGGTAGTAGTGGTATGAAGAGTGGTGGTGGTGGTATGAAGGGTGGTAGTAGTGGTATGAAGGGTGGTGGTGGTGGTATGAAGGGTGGTAGTAGTGGTATGAAGAGTGGTGGTGGTGGTGGTATGAAGGGTGGTAGTAGTGGTATGAAGGGTGGTGGTGGTGGTATGAAGGGTGGTAGTAGTGGTATGAAGAGTGGTGGTGGTGGTGGTATGAAGGGTGGTAGTAGTGGTATGAAGAGTGGTGGTGGTGGTGGTATGAAGGGTGGTAGTAGTGGTATGAAGGGTGGTGGTGGTGGTATGAAGGGTGGTAGTAGTGGTATGAAGAGTGGTGGTGGTGGTGGTATGAAGGGTGGTAGTAGTGGTATGAAGAGTGGTGGTGGTGGTGGTATGAAGGGTGGTAGTAGTGGTATGAAGGGTGGTGGTGGTGGTATGAAGGGTGGTAGTAGTGGTATGAAGAGTGGTGGTGGTGGTGGTATGAAGGGTGGTAGTAGTGGTATGAAGGGTGGTGGTGGTGGTATGAAGGGTGGTAGTAGTGGTATGAAGAGTGGTGGTGGTGGTGGTATGAAGGGTGGTAGTAGTGGTATGAAGGGTGGTGGTGGTGGTATGAAGGGTGGTAGTAGTGGTATGAAGAGTGGTGGTGGTGGTGGTATGAAGGGTGGTAGTAGTGGTATGAAGGGTGGTGGTGGTGGTATGAAGGGTGGTAGTAGTGGTATGAAGGGTGGTGGTGGTGGTGGTGGTGGCGGTATGAAGGGTGGTGGTGGTGGTATGAAGGGTGGTAGTAGTGGTATGAAGGGTGGTGGTGGTGGTGGTGGTGGTGGTATGAAGGGTGGTGGTGGTGGTATGAAGGGTGGTAGTAGTGGTATGAAGGGTGGTGGTGGTGGTGGTGGTGGCGGTATGAAGGGTGGTAGTAGTGGTATGAAGGGTGGTGGTGGTGGTATGAAGGGTGGTAGTAGTGGTATGAAGGGTGGTGGTGGTGGTATGAAGGGTGGTAGTAGTGGTATGAAGGGTGGTGGTGGTGGTGGTGGTGGCGGTATGAAGGGTGGTAGTAGTGGTATGAAGGGTGGTGGTGGTGGTATGAAGGGTGGTAGTAGTGGTATGAAGGGTGGTGGTGGTGGTGGTGGTGGCGGTATGAAGGGTGGTACTAGTGGTATGAAGGGTGGTGGTGGTGGTGGTGGTGGTGGTATGAAGGGTGGTAGTAGTGGTATGAAGGGTGGTGGTGGTGGTATGAAGGGTGGTGGTATGAAGGGTGATGGTGGTGGTGGTGGTGGTGGTGGTGGTGGTATGAAGGGTGGTAGTAGTGGTATGAAGGGTGGTGGTGGTGGTGGTATGAAGGGTGGTAGTAGTGGTATGAAGGGTGGTGGTGGTGGTGGTGGTGGTGGTGGTATGAAGGGTGGTAGTAGTGGTATGAAGGGTGGTGGTGGTGGTATGAAGGGTGGTAGTAGTGGTATGAAGGGTGGTAGTAGTGGTATGAAGGGTGGTAGTAGTGGTATGAAGGGTGATGGTGGTGGTGGTGGTATGAAGGGTGGTAGTAGTGGTATGAAGGGTGGTGGTGGTGGTATGAAGGGTGGTAGTAGTGGTATGAAGGGTGGTGGTGGTGGTGGCGGTATGAAGGGTGGTACTAGTGGTATGAAGGGTGGTGGTGGTGGTGGTGGTGGTGGTATGAAGGGTGGTAGTAGTGGTATGAAGGGTGGTGGTGGTGGTATGAAGGGTGGTAGTAGTGGTATGAAGGGTGATGGTGGTGGTGGTGGTGGTGGTATGAAGGGTGGTAGTAGTGGTATGAAGGGTGGTGGTGGTGGTGGTATGAAGGGTGGTAGTAGTGGTATGAAGGGTGGTGGTGGTGGTGGTGGTGGTGGTATGAAGGGTGGTAGTAGTGGTATGAAGGGTGGTGGTGGTGGTATGAAGGGTGGTAGTAGTTGTATGAAGGGTGGTAGTAGTGGTATGAAGGGTGGTAGTAGTGGTATGAAGGGTGATGGTGGTGGTGGTGGTGGTGGTATGAAGGGTGGTAGTAGTGGTATGAACGATGGTGGTGGTGGTGGTGGTGGTATGAAGGGTGGTAGTAGTGGTATGAAGGGTGGTGGTGGTGGTATGAAGGGTGGTAGTAGTGGTATGAAGGGTGGTGGTGGTGGTGGTATGAAGGGTGGTAGTAGTGGTATGAAGGGTGGTGGTGGTGGTGGTGGTATGAAGGGTGGTAGTAGTGGTATGAAGGGTGGTGGTGGTGGTGGTATGAAGGGTGGTAGTAGTGGTATGAAGGATGGTGGTGGTGGTGGTGGTATGAAGGGTGGTAGTAGTGGTATGAAGGGTGGTAGTAGTGGTATGAAGGGTGGTGGTGGTGGTGGTGGTGGTGGTATGAAGGGTGGTAGTAGTGGTATGAAGGGTGGTGGTGGTGGTATGAAGGGTGGTAGTAGTGGTATGAAGGGTGGTGGTGGTGGTATGAAGGGTGGTAGTAGTGGTATGAAGGGTGGTGGTGGTGGTGGTATGAAGGGTGGTAGTAGTGGTATGAAGGGTGGTGGTGGTGGTGGTATGAAGGGTGGTAGTAGTGGTATGAAGGGTGGTGGTGGTGGTGGTGGTATGAAGGGTGGTGGTGGTGGTGGTATGAAGGGTGGTAGTAGTGGTATGAAGGGTGGTGGTGGTGGTGGTATGAAGGGTGGTAGTAGTGGTATGAAGGGTGGTGGTGGTGGTGGTGGTATGAAGGGTGGTGGTGGTATGAAGGGTGGTGGTGGTGGTGGTATGAAGGGTGGTAGTAGTGGTATGAAGGGTGGTGGTGGTATGAAGGGTGGTAGTAGTGGTATGAAGGGTGGTGGTGGTGGTGGTGGTATGAAGGGTGGTGGTGGTATGAAGGGTGGTAGTAGTGGTATGAAGGGTGGTGGTGGTGGTGGTATGAAGGGTGGTAGTAGTGGTATGAAGGGTGGTGATGGTGATATGAAGGGTGGTAGTAGTGGTATGAAGGGTGGTGGTGGTGGTATGAAGGGTGGTAGTAGTGGTATGAAGGGTGGTGGTGGTGGTATGAAGGGTGGTAGTAGTGGTATGAAGAGTGGTGGTGGTGGTGGTGGTATGAAGGGTGGTAGTAGTGGTATGAAGGGTGGTAGTAGTGGTATGAAGGGTGGTGGTGGTGGTGGTATGAAGGGTGGTAGTAGTGGTATGAAGGGTGGTGGTGGTGGTATGAAGGGTGGTAGTAGTGGTATGAAGAGTGGTGGTGGTGGTGGTATGAAGGGTGGTAGTAGTGGTATGAAGGGTGGTGGTGGTGGTATGAAGGGTGGTAGTAGTGGTATGAAGGGTGGTGGTGGTGGTGGTGGTGGCGGTATGAAGGGTGGTACTAGTGGTATGAAGGGTGGTGGTGGTGGTGGTGGTATGAAGGGTGGTAGTAGTGGTATGAAGGGTGGTGGTGGTGGTGGTATGAAGGGTGGTGGTGGTGGTGGTATGAAGGGTGGTAGTAGTGGTATGAAGGGTGGTGGTGGTGGTATGAAGGGTGGTAGTAGTGGTATGAAGGGTGGTGGTGGTATGAAGGGTGGTAGTAGTGGTATGAAGGGTGGTGGTGGTGGTGGTATGAAGGGTGGTAGTAGTGGTATGAAGGGTGATGGTGGTGGTGGTGGTGGTGGTGGTATGAAGGGTGGTAGTAGTGGTATGAACGATGGTGGTGGTGGTGGTGGTGGTGGTGGTGGTATGAAGGGTGGTAGTAGTGGTATGAAGGGTGGTGGTGGTGGTATGAAGGGTGGTAGTAGTGGTATGAAGGGTGGTGGTGGTGGTGGTGGTGGTATGACGGGTGGTGGTATGAAGGGTGGTAGTAGTGGTATGAAGGGTGGTGGTGGTGGTGGTGGTATGAAGGGTGGTAGTAGTGGTATGAAGGGTGGTGGTGGCGGTGGTATGAAGGGTGGTAGTAGTGGTATGAAGGGTGGTGGTGGTGGTATGAAGGGTGGTGGTGGTGGTGGTATGAAGGGTGGTAGTAGTGGTATGAAGGATGGTGATGGTGGTTGTGGTATGAAGGGTGGTAGTAGTGGTATGAAGGGTGGTGGTGGTGGTGGTATGAAGGGTGGTAGTAGTGGTATGAAGGATGGTGATGGTGGTTGTGGTATGAAGGGTGGTAGTAGTGGTATGAAGGGTGGTGGTGGTGGTATGAAGGGTGGTAGTAGTGGTATGAAGGGTGGTGGTGGTGGTGGTGGTATGAATGGTGGTAGTAGTGGTATGAAGGGTGGTGGTGGTGGTGGTATGAAGGGTGGTAGTAGTGGTATGAAGGGTGGTGGTGGTGGTATGAAGGGTGGTGGTGGTGTGAAGGGTGGTGGTGGTGGTGGTGGTATGACGGGGTGGTAGTAGTGGTATGAGGGTGGTGGTGGTGGTATGAAGGGTGGTAGTAGGGGTATGTAGGGTGGTGGTGGTGGTGGTATGAAGGGTGGTAGTAGTGGTATGAAGGGTGGTGGTGGTGGTGGTGGTATGAAGGGTGGTAGTAGTGGTATGAAGGGTGGTGGTGGTGGTGGTGGTATGAAGGGTGGTAGTAGTGGTATGAAGGGTGGTGGTGGTATGAAGGGTGGTAGTAGTGGTATGAAGGGTGGTGGTGGTGGTGGTATGAAGTGTGGTAGTAGTGGTATGAAGGGTGGTGGTGGTGGTATGAAGGGTGGTAGTAGTGGTATGAAGGGTGGTGGTGGTGGTGGTATGAAGGGTGGTAGTAGTGGTATGAAGGGTGGTGGTGGTGGTGGTGGTGGTGGTATGAAGGGTGGTAGTAGTGGTATGAAGGGTGGTGGTGGTGGTGGTGGTATGAAGCGTGGGAGGGTGTTCATGGTATTAAGGGTGGGAGGATGTTAGTGGTAGTAAGGGTGGAAGGATGTTAGTGGTAGTAAGGGTGGGAGGATGTTAGTGGTATTAAGGGTGGGAGGATGTTAGTGGTAGTAAGGGTGGGAGGGTGGTGATCATATTAAGGGTGGGAGGGTGATCATGGTATTAAGGGTGGGAGGATGTTAGTGGTAGTAAGGGTGGGAGGGTGGTGATCGTATTAAGGGTGGGAGGGTGATCATGGTATTAAGGGTGGGAGGATGTTAGTGGTAGTAAGGGTGGGAGGGTGGTGATCATATTAAGGGTGGGAGGGTGATCATGGTATTAAGGGTGGGAGGGTGGTGATCATATTAAGGGTGGGATGGTGGTTGTGGTATTACGGGAAGGAGGGTGGTCATGGTATTAAGTGTGGAAGGGTTGTGGTGGTCGTAGTAAGGGTGGGAGGGTGGTAGTGGTATTAAGGGAGGGAGGGTGGTGGTGGTAGTAAGAGAGGGAGGGTAGTGGTGGTATTAAGGGAGGGAGGGAGGGAGGGAAGGTGGTGGTGGTATTGAGGGTGGGAGGGTGGTAGTGGTATTAGGTGTGGGAGGGTGGTGGTGGTAGTAAGGGTGGGACGGTGGTGATCGTATTAAGGGTGGAAGGGTGGTCGTGGTATTAGGGGTGGGAGGGTGGTGGTGGTATTAAGGGTGAGAGGGTAGTGGTGGTATTAAGGGTGGGAGGGTGGTAGTGGTATTAAGGGTGGGAGGGTTGTGGTGGTATTAAGGGTGGGAGGGTGGTAGTGGTATTAAGGGAGGGAGGGAAGGAGGGTTGGGGTGGTATTGAGGGCGGGAGGGTGGTAGTGGTATTAAGGGTGGGAGGGTGGCGGTGGTATTAAATGTGGGAGGGTGGTAGTGGTATTAAGGGTGGGAGGGCGGTCATGGTATTAAGGGAGGGAGGGTGGTGGTGGTATTAAGGGTGGGAGGGTGGTTGTGGTATTACGGGTGGGAAGGTGGTAGTGGTATTAAGGGAGGGAGGGAGGGAGGTAGGGAGGGAGGGTGGTGGTGGTATTGAGGATGGGAGGGTGGTAGTGGTATTAAGGGTGGGAGGGTGGTCATGGTATTAAGGGTGGAAGTGTGGTAGTGGTATTAAAGGAGGGAGGGTGGTGGTGGTATTAAGGGTGGGAGGGTGGTAGTGGTATTAAGGGAGGGAGGGAGGGAGGTAGGGAGGGAGGGTGGTGGTGGTATTGAGGATGGGAGGGTGGTAGTGGTATTAAGGGTGGGAGGGTGGTGGTGGTATTAAGGGTGGGAGGGTAGTCATGGTATTAAGGGCGGGAGGGTGGTAGTGGTGTTAAGGGTGGGAGGGTGGTGGTGGTATTAAGGGTGGGAGGGTGGTTGTGGTATTACAGGTGGGAGGGTGGTAGTGGTATTAAGGGAGGGAGGGTGGTGGTGATATTAAGGGTGGGAGGGTGGGAGGGTGGGAGGGTGGTAGTGGTATTAAGGGTGGGAGGGTGGTAGTGATATTAATTTAGGGAGGGTGGTAGTGGTATTAAGGGTGGGAGGGTGGTGGTGGTATTAAGGGTGGGAGGGTGGTAGTGGTATTAAGGGTGGTAGTGATATTAAAGGTGGGAGGGTGGTGGTGGTATTAAAGGTGGGAGGGTGAGAGTGGTATTAAGGGAGGGAGTGTGGTGGTGGTATTAAGGGTTTAGGGGTGGCGGTGGTATTAAGGGCGGGAGGGTGGTGGTGGTATTATGGGTGGGAGGGTGATGGTGGTATTAAGGGTAGGAGGGTGGTCATGATATTAAGGGTGGAAGGGTGGTGGTTGTATTAAGGGTGGGAGGGTGGCCATGATATTAAGGGTGGGAGGGTGGTGGTGGTATTAAGGGTGGGAGGGTGGTGGTGGTATTAAGGGTGGGAGGGTGGTGGTGGTATTAAGGGTGGGAGGGTGGTAGTGGTCTTAAGGGTGGGAGGGTGGTTGTGGTATTAAGGGTGGGAGGGTGGTGGTGGTATTAAGGGTGGGAGGGTGGTGGTGGTATTAAGGGTGGGAGGGTGGTGGTGGTATTAAGGGTGGGAGGGTGGTGGTGGTATTAAGGGTGGGAGGGTGGTGGTGGTATTAAGGGTGGGAGGGTGGTGGTGGTATTAAGGGCAGGAGGGTGGTCGTGGTATTAAGGGCAGGAGGGTGGTCGTGGTATTAAGGGCAGGAGGGTGGTCGTGGTATTAAGGGTGGGAGGGTGGTGGTGGTATTAAGGGTGGGAGGGTGGCCATGATATTAAGGGTGGGAGGGTGGTGGTGGTATTAAGGGTGGGAGGGTTGTCGTGGTATTAAGGGTGGGAGGGTGGTGGTGGTATTAAGGGTGGGAGGGTGGTGGTGGTATTAAGGGTGGGAGGGTGGTGGTGGTATTAAGGGTGGGAGGGTGGTCGTGGTATTAAGGGCAGGAGGGTGGTCGTGGTATTAAGGGTGGGAGGGAGGTTGTGGTATTAAGGGTGGGAAGGTGGTCATGATACGGATCTGATCACACGATATATGTAAATATAATCATGAATAAACAGAAGAATATACGGGGAATTCGAACCGTGGTCGTGAATGTTAGCATGTCCAGCACTGGGCTATGAGGCTTCTTATAGTGAGTGTCACAGACAGCAGTACTCTGTCATGTCTGCGTCAGCGGCCACCATCTGTGACCCATGTGTTCTTTCTGTTATTTATATGATACATGTAAATAACCTGCCTAACCTGTCTTGTCAGACAAAGCGTTTTCATTTATCATGAAGATTAGCAAGGCTAGTACCCCACTTGATTTTGAAAGTCATTGGCAGCATGCCCATATACCCAGCCCAGGCCCAGACTCGTACCTGGAGAAGATTTCGGGGGTCAACGCCCCCGCGGCCCGGTCATAGAACGTTATGTTCACCAAGAACTACAAGAAACCACTTCTTAGCCGTGGGAGTCCTTACAGTCGTTAAAAACAAGGGATATAGCCCCAGTCCACAGAAGTGGCAGCAAAACAATAGCAAAGAAATACAGAGCACAGAGACTCGAGAACTTGCCCAACCTAAAGCAGCATGGGTTAAGAACAGGTCGCTCATGACTTACGCAATTACTGAACCATTATGACATGGTCTTGGATACACTGGAAGACCAAGAAAATGCAGATGTAGTATACACAGACCTTTTTTTTTTTTTTTTTTGCCAGAGGCTTTAATGAGCGCAATGATGGGGTAACAGAACACAAAATACGATCAAAAGAACGTGAAAAAGTGGGCAGATGGGTTTTTAATTTTCTATCAAATGGAACATAGAATTAAACCAGAGGCTGCCACATTTAAAAACTCTGTTTCCTCAAGGCACAGTACTTGCCCTTATTCTTTTCCTCATTCTCGTTTCTGACAGACAGAAGCATGAATCATAGCACTGTATCATCCTTCGCAGATAGTGCAAGAATTTGCAAGAGAATGGCATCTACGGATGATACTCCAAATCTCCAAGGAGATTTAGACCAAGTCTTCCAATGAACCACAGAAAATAATATAATGTTTAGTGAGGACAAATTTCAGTTATTCCGAAAAAAGAATATCTTAGTTGAAAGGATCACAACCGTGTCCTTATCACAACTGCAAGGAAAATAATAGGAAGCATAACGAGAACCTTCAAAACAGGAGATGCCAAGCCAATGATCGTTCTCAAGTCTCTTTGTTCTCTCTAGGCTGGAATACTCGTATAGTTGTGTATTTACATCCCCTTTTAAGATGGGCAGAATTGGTGACCTAGAGAATGTAGAGAGAACTTTCACTGCACATGCAGATTCAGTAAAGCACCTAAATTACTGAGAACGTTTGAAGTCCCTTGATCTGTACTCTCTGGAATGCAGGTGAAAAACATTATAATTTATACCTGGAAAATCCTAGAGGGACTGGTCGAATATCTGCACATAGAAACCACTCCCACAAAAACAAGAGACTCCACAGACGGTGAAGTACACTCCCAGTGAAAAGCAGGGGTGCCATGAGTACTCTAAGCAATAACTCAAAAAGTGTAAAGTAAAAGGACACAAGTGCAACTAATGTGACATTTTATTGTGGCAACGTTTCGCTCTCCAGGAGCTTTATCAAGCCATTACAAACAATACATGGACACAGAGGGTATATAAAGGCTCAGAGTGAGGTGCAATACTAGTGAGGTACCATTTCGATGTTCACTAGTGGTGGTGGTAGTAGTAGTAGTAGTAGTAGTGACAAAAGTAATACAATATGTGTTACGCAAAAATGTGGGATATCTGGGGGCTTGAGCCTGGTCTAAGGGCAAAGGTAAAAGTTACACACATCTTAAGCCCAAACCGGCCACCCAGGGCTATCCCAGTCGAAACAGAAAGCGCTAAACTGGTATGTGTACTTCAAGGGGTTGGGTAACAGAGGGTTAGGCAAAAATCCCAATTAGGAAAATATATCTATTTAATCACCATAACATAACATAACAGAAAAACCTTAATCCTAAACGCCCAAATGAGGGTACACACAACAGCTGGCTGGAGGTTCAGCCACCATAACCACTAGGCTTCGTCAGCGTCAGGCCGTCATTACACTACAAACCTCATTTCTTATTTCCTCACTCCTCCCACAGCACCCTGACCATGTCAGAGCCTGGGTGAACATACAGGTAAGCCATATGAGAGCCTATGGCTTGAGTTGGATAAACAAAATGAGTGCACAACTACAAACTTATCTTAAATACACAGCATCTCCGATGCCAGCCTCTACACACCTTGCTAACGTAACGTGACTCCCCCAAACCACGCTTACTCCGCGTACCCAAAAACCTTGGAAAATAAATCATTAACAGAATTTCTTTATAATTACAGTTAGAGTACTTTACAGTACCCCCAAATGCACATTATCAATTATAAAATTATTCCTTACAACTATAATATTCATATTATTATGGCACACTTCACTATATGTACATTACGATGTCATGCAGAACCCTGCATAACAATATGGTAGAGCAATTAATTCGTACATGAGTAAAAGGATATAAAAGCTATTACTTGGGTAACATAAAAATAGTTTGGACAAATATAGAGTGGTAAGAGGCAGCTTGTTTCAGTGTTCACTCTCTGTAATGTGCTTTGTGTAGTATAACAGGAGAGACTATGTGATGGCAGGGTTTACTGTTTTCAGGAGGATTCTTGCTAAGACTTCGGAGATGGTGAAGCTACCGTTGTTTTGTTTAATTGTATTCGAAACAGCGATCAGTGCTGATTCGAGGCACTTGCGTCTGCGGAAATTAGTTTCTTTGATCACTAATTGGGCGTCTCTGAATTTCATGAGATGATTGGTGGAATTTCGGTGTTGTACACAGGCGTTGTTCAAGTTATCGTTCCTACATGCGTAAATGTGTTCATTGAGGCGGGTGTCGAGGTTTCTTGCTGTTTCACCTACGTAAATCTTGTCACAGCCTCCACAGGGTATAGTGTAAACTCCTGCATTGACTGGTTCGTGGTGCTTGGATTGTGTCCTGGTTAGATCCTTTATTGAAGTGCTAGAAGCGATGGCGACTCTGGTGTTAGCTTGTGAAAGTACTTTTGAGACGTTCAGTGCTGTTGGGAAGAATTATAACTTTGTTGGGAGTGGCGTTGATGCGTGGAGAATTAATGATCTGAAGAGCTCTTTTCTTGCAGTCTTTGATGAAAAAAGAAGGAAAATGTAACTCTGTGAATGTTTGGTGAATGTATGTACATTCCTCGTCAAGAAACTCAGGACTACAAATTCGGTATGCTCTTAGGAAAAACCCGATGATGATGCCTCTTTTTGTCTTGGTATCTTGACTGGAATAGAAGTGTGTGAGATCATTTTTATTGGTGGGTTTCCGATAAACTTGAAATCTTAGGTTGTTGTCTACTTTGTGAATGAGGACGTCGAGGAAAGGTAGCTTGTCATTGGACTCTTCTTCTAGTGTAAACTGGATCGCCGGTTCAACTGCGTTGAGCCTTGCCTGAAGATTCCGTACATCAAAACGTTTGGGAGTTATTACGAGGACGTCGTCCACGTAACGTAACCAAGTGACGCTTGAAGGGATGATGTTGGCGAAGTGCTCGGACTCTAGGTGTTCCATGTATAAGTTGGCTAGGACGGCACTGATGGGGGACCCCATTCCCATGCCGTAGGTTTGTTTGTAGAGCTTGTTATTGAAAGAAAAACAGTTGAAATTAACACAGAGTTCAATCAAGTCAACAAAATCTCCGGGAGGTAGAGGAAGATTAAGGTCCTGATTGACTTTACGTCGTAGAACCTCGATGGCTTTTTTGGTAGGTACTTTTGTGAAGAGGGAAGTCACATCCAAACTGCTTAGTTTCTTGTTACGGATGGAGAGGTTACGGATGCGGTTGAGAAGGTCGCCTGAGTGTTTAAGATGAGCGGGGCTGATGGTCCCCAGAAGGCAGGAAAGATGTTTGGCAAGAACTCCGGCTAGTTTGTGAGGAGTACTGCCTATTCCTGACGTGATTGGTCTGAGAGGAATATTGTGTTTATGGGTCTTTGGTAAACCATACATGTGTGCTGGTTTAGGGTTGCTTGGTAACAAGTATGGAAGTTTCTTCCCTTCTCTAGTGCGTTTGAGTATTTGTCTGGTTTTGTATAGAAAATCTTTGGTGAGCGTCTCCCGCTGTTGAGTGCTGATGGGTTCGTATGTAGATTGATCATTCAAAAGGTCCATCATTTTAGTGTTGTAGTCACTGGTGTTGAGTATGACGACTCCACCTCCAAGACAAAAAGAGGCATCATCATCGGGTTTTTCCTAAGAGCATACCGAATTTGTAGTCCTGAATTTCTTGACGAGGAATGTACATACATTCACCAAACATTCACAGAGTTACATTTTCCTTCTTTTTTCATCAAAGACTGCAAGAAAAGAGCTCTTCAGATCATTAATTCTCCACGCATCAACACCACTACCAACAAAGTTATAATTCTTCCCAACAGCCAGGTTGCACTGAACGTCTCAAAAGTACTTTCACAAGCTAACACCAGAGTCGCCATCGCTTCTAGCACTTCAATAAAGGATCTAACCAGGACACAATCCAAGCACCACGAACCAGTCAATGCAGGAGTTTACACTATACCCTGTGGAGGCTGTGACAAGATTTACGTAGGTGAAACAGCAAGAAACCTCGACACCCGCCTCAATGAACATTTACGCATGTAGGAACGATAACTTGAACAACGCCTGTGTACAACACCGAAATTCCACCAATCATCTCATGAAATTCAGAGACGCCCAATTAGTGATCAAAGAAACTAATTTCCGCAGACGCAAGTGCCTCGAATCAGCATTGATCGCTGTTTCGAATACAATTAAACAAAACAACGGCAGCTTCACCATCTCCGAAGTCTTAGCAAGAATCCTCCTGAAAACAGTAAACCCTGCCATCACATAGTCTCTCCTGTTATACTACACAAAGCACATTACAGAGAGTGAACACTGAAACAAGCTGCTTCTTACCACTCTATATTTGTCCAAACTATTTTTATGTTACCCAAGTAATAGCTTTTATATCCTTTTACTCATGTACGAATTAATTGCTCTACCATATTGTATTACTTTTGTCACTACTACTACTACTACTACTACTACCACCACCACTAGTGAACATCGAAATGGTACCTCACTAGTATTGCACCTCACTCTGAGCCTTTATATACCCTCTGTGTCCATGTATTGTTTGTAATGGCTTGATAAAGCTCCTAGAGAGCGAAACGTTGCCACAATAAAATGTCACATTAGTTGCACTTGTGTCCTTTTACTTTACATATTGTCGGTAATTCTACCAACTTTATTACAACTCAAAAAGTGTAGGAGGATAGAGACTTCAACAGCCTTCCATATTACACACTTGGAATATACCTGAAGGGGGTTTCAGGGATCAACGTCCCTGCGGGCCGGTCCGTGACCAAGCCTAGCAGTGGATCAGGGCCTGATCAACCAGGCTGTTACTGCTGGCAGCACATAAATCGACGTACGAGCCACAGCCCGGCTGGTCAAGTACTGACTTTGGGTGCCTGTCCAGCTTCTTGAAGACAGCCAGGGGTCTATTGGTAATCACCCTTATGTATGCTGGGAGGCAGTTGAACAATCTCGAGCCCCTGGCACTTATTGTGTTGTTTCTTAGCGTACTCGTGGCGCCCAAGCTTTTCACTGGGGTGAAGTTGCAGCTCGAGCCAAGTCTTTTGCTCTCGTAGGGAGTGATTTTCGTGCGCAAATCTGGGACTAATCCCACTAGGATTTTCCAAGTATATTATCATGTATCTTTCTCGCCAGTGTTAGAAGGAGTACAGGTCAAGAGACTTCAACCGTTTCCAGTAATTTAGGTGCTTTATCGTACTCATTCATGTCGAAAAGTTCTCTATATATTCCCGGGGTCTACAATTTCGCTTGCCTTTGAAAGGGGCCGTTAGTGTACAGCAATATTCCAGCCTAGAGAGAAAAAGCGATTTGGAAAAGAATCATCATGGGCTTAGCATCTCTAGTTTTGAAGGTTCTCATTATCCAGTCTATCATTTCCCTAGCAGATGTGATACATACATTGTTGTGATGTTTAAAAGTGAGATTCTCTGATATTATCACTCCCAGGTCCTTCACTTTAGTTTTTCGTTCTGTTGTGTAGTTGGAATTTGTTTCATACTCGATGTAGTTTTTAATTCCTCGAGTTTTCCATAGCGGAGTAATTGAGATTTGTCTTCACTGAACTTCATATTGTTTTCTGTGGCCCATTTAAAGATTTGGTTTATGTCCGCTTGGATATTTAAAATGTCTTCAATGGATGACACTGTCATGCAAATTCAGGTATCATTCGGGTATCACCTCTGTCTGTGTTAGATATAAGGATGAGGGATAGGTTGGGAGCGGGTACTGTGTCTTGTGGAACAGAGCTTTTTACTGTAGCAGCCTCTGGCTTTGCTCTGTTTACTATTACTCTTTGTGTTTTATTTTTATTACATATGCGGCTAGTACCATGAGCCGTTGATCAGACCATCCACCGGGAGGTCTGGTCTGGTCTGGGACCTATCCACAGGGGCGTTGATCCTCGGAACATTTTTCAGGCAGACTCCAGGTAGACATTACCTATCATATTCATTCATCCTCACACCTCCTCCTGAAGAATGTTTCCCATTATCTCTCTTTGATCTTCCAGATTGTGGGCTAGTCTCTTGTAAGTACAGTGTTGAATGCCTTCTTACAGTCCAGAAATACGCAGTTCATCCATCCATCCATTTTTTTCCTACCTAATCTCTGTTACCCTGTTGTAAAACTCTGTTGTGTTTGTAAGACAATTTAATTCCCTTAAAGCCGTGCTGGCTATCACTTAATCCCTTTCGTCCGTGTTCCAGCACTATTCTTATTGTCTTCTCCCATAATTTAGATATTACACATTCCAAGAATTCCAAGAATACAGGTAATTGCTTCCTGACTTGTACTTTTCTTAATATTAGACCAACTCTTTTCTATGGGTTGGATCCCCACTCCATCTGTGATATATTTGCTAGAGGTTCACCTACTACCTCTGTTCCTTCTGTCAGGACCTACAAAGATACATTACCAGGTCCCATTGTTTTTGACATGTACAATTCATTTATCAGCTTCTTCACTTCACTTCCTGGTAATATTGATCAGTTTCCACTGATCGACACTTTGCCTCTTGCTCACTGGCATTACCTCACTTCTTGGTGACTTCCTTGTCAACTCTCTTCCTTCTTTCTAAAGCATTATTAATTGGTTCCTTACTGTCATCTGCCTGATGTGGTTATTTACAAGTTTTGACTCTGACTTTATTTTGTTGTATTATCAGTCTACTATTGTAACTCTACCTTTCTTCTCAACCTCGCTCGTTTGTTTCCTGTTCTTCTGCTCACTTTTCTATTAACTTTCATATTCTGCCTCATGGTTTTTCTCAGTGCCGTGATATGTCTTCTCTTCACTTTTCTACAACTGTAATATGCCAGAAGCTTTCGGTATCTTTTTCACCTTTTTTTCTCTTGGGCATGAATATCTGTTATTATTATTATAAAAGTGATAATAATATTTATTTTTATAAGTACATGTACGTTGCAACCCCTGAATGGGTTGCAATGATTATTATGTATATATATAATTATTACCTTTTCATTTAATTTTATATTGCTTATATTTGCGATAATAGCTAAATCGTAAGTGTATTGCTTTATATTGTTATTTGACGTAGTTATGTTGTTAGGTAGGATGTAACATATTATGTGCTCAGTTCAAGTCTTGATTGTCTAACTACTGTAATTATCGCTCTTTGCTTGTTTCCCTGCCGGCTTCTTGTTGGGCAGCGACAGCAACCCACGGGGCTATCACGTGATCGAGGGAAGGGGGGTGTCCTCACCTCGCTTGAAGTATTCAGTCTGCTCTAGACTCTCTTGGGGGTTGGACAGATTGTCTGTCTCATTATTCTTGTTAGTTCTGTAGAACTCAGTTCACAGAACATTGTATAGACTTAATGATTTTCGATGTTGTATTGAGGTTGTGTGTCGCATAGACACTCTGAGCATCTCAGGTCCTTAGTTGTAGCTTCTGACCTAATGTTGTACTGGTATCTGTGTATTATCACAGTCGGGGATTTTCTTAAGCTGAACTTAGATTCAGTAGTATGGGAGTTTTGTAACTTTTGTGGAGGATCTGCAGATGGTCCCTACTTAGTGTCGTTATATTATCTCCTTGTTCCTGATTCTGTGTCGCAGTTGCTTGTTGTATTGCTATTGGGCTTAGCATTCTTTTTATTGTTCAAGCAGACTGTTCTGGTTGCCAGTCGGTCAATAAGTTAGTTTATTTGAGGACTTTGTCAGTCACTTGTTTAAGTCTAGTCGAGTCGTGAGACAAAGAACTACTTAGAGTACCTACATACATACACAAACTTACTTGTACATATTTGTAATATCTTATTAAATGTTAATGTACCAGATGGTACTTAAGAATTATAAATGTGATATGTGCTTTCAGCACAATACTATTGCATACGAGAGAGATTAATATTATTTTGATTACTGTGATTAATTTAATTTAATTTGATAATATACCTCTAGACTTAATAAATTTATTAAATTTTAATTTCTCTAGTTAGTAGCCTACCAGTTGTAATCCTGAAGCACTACTGAATCATACTGATTTCTAATGGATAATTGGACAAGGATACTGACTACTTGTTACGAAAACCCAATAACAGGCTGGATGCTAGAAGGGTAGTCCTTTCTAGTATTCACTGGAGATCTCTAAGCTTTTAGAATCGCGTTTTTTGTAACAAATGGGGGCCTGTCCGGGAGGCTCTTGATCCAAGGTGTTGGAGAAATTTTCCAGTTTGACATACTAGTAACTATGATCAAACACTAAGTACTTTCCTAATCTGAAGACTTTGAGTTTTGTCTTGTACAACATACCAGGTGGATGTATGTACTTGACTGAGTTTCTTGATCCAAGGAGATGGAAATACTGTTTGAGTTCTAGCTCTAAGACAACCAACACTAAAATTCCTATTAGGATTATAGTTTCCCATAATCACTCTCTCGTAGTACAATTATTTTCGTGATGTATGCCAAAGTGAAACAGTTAATTGATACTCTGACTTTGTCTGAGTTGAGTACATTAAAACTTCAGACGTGTTGGCAAGTAGCCAAATATCTCGGTGTGACGTATAACAGGAATTACACCGTAGAAACTGTCAGAGCGATAATTAAAGATATGTTGTTTCCTGCTCATACAGAGATGTCTGATTATGATTCAGATTCAGAAAGCCTAGTATCACAATTAGGAAGTATGACTCTATTTGATGAAGATGAAAGAGCAACTAAGGCAGAAGTGAGCCTAGTGTCTGAGCCTAGTGTAGCTCAGTTCTCGCTCACGCCTTCCCTCCTGTTAGCTTGACGCAGCCACATACTAGTACAGTGTATGCTACACCTGTATCTACTTATCCTAGACCAGATCTAGATTCTCTAGAGACATATAACTTGTTGCCTGTAAGTTATCAACGTGCATTTCGTACGTTACTACGACGACAAGATCAAACTTGTGTAGAGTTTGCTCGTGAGAAAAAAGTTGCATTTGAGAGGTGGTGTAGGTCTGCCAAGTGTAACAACTACAACAGCCTTGTTCAGTTGTTACTACACGAAGAGTTTAACAACTGTATGCCTGCTGACATACAAGAATATCTGATCGATCATACTACCTCAGATATTCTGGAAACTGCAGCATTAGCAGACAATTACGAGATTTCTCACAAACTTGTACGTACTAAAAAACAGAAAAACAAGGTAACTAAAAATTGTTCTAGAAGTTGGCAACCTAAATCAGCTGCTCATTGCCGGCCTGATGTATCTGCTATTGTAACTTCTCGTACCTTTACCAGGAAAACTCACAATCCTGAATCTGTCTCTGTGGCTAGACAGAAATCTGATATCGAGAAGAAGAAAGTAAAATGTACATATTGTAACAGAAAAGGACATGCTAGAGAGTATTGCTATAAGTTGGAAAGAGATACGATAAGCAGTCGTGCGGCTGGCGCCCCCACACAAGTAGTATCTTCTTCTGAGCAACAAAGGCACCAAAATCCTAGTAATATCTCTGATCTTACTGTTTTAGATAATGTTACTCAGGATAGATGACTAGCGTCAGAAAGTGTATCTGACGAAAAGATTCGTTCAGCGATGAGTCCTTACTTTTCAAGAGGTAGAATAGGATTTGACGAATCACATCTAACTGAGATAATTACTTTCAGAGACACTGGCAGTTATCTCACGTTATTAAGAGAAGATGTACTGCCCATAACTGACGATACCTATTGCAAGATAGATGTATTGTTAGAAGCCTATGGAGGGGCTGTTATAAAAGTGCCTCTGCACAAAGTTTATATTGAAACAAGCTATTATACTGGTTATATTTCAGTGGGTATATCCAGTGGTGTATTTCCCATCAGGTCAGTGGACTTGTTGATAGGGAACGATATCCTTCATGCTGGTATATGTAAAGAACCACTTGTGATTGATAATAACACTGATGATAATTATGCCATTGAAGCTTGTAGAGAGAAGCCTATTTTATTTCCTCTCAGCGCAATTACTAGAGCTATGTCAAAGATTCAACAACCATCCTTGTCTCCTGTTGAGTTAGTGGATGACAATGATTTGGGGTTGAATATGTTGTTTAGTGACGCTCTGCGCCCAGGGTCATTAACACTGACTCCCCCTGGTCATCAACCTAGTCAGGACACACCTGACGTTAAATTTCTAACTCATGATGATTTAATCAAGGATCAGTTTGTTGATCAGTCACTGGAAAGACTGAGAGATATAGCAGTTACTGAGAGTGAAGCAAAGGATCTCGATAATTGTTACTATTATAGTAACGGTGTACTGATGGAGAAAAATACATGTAAGTTGTCAGCTGATAGTGTTTCCACCACAGTCAAGCATCTCGTAGTGTTACCAGATACATTTCGTGAACAAGCCATTGATTTTGCTCACAATAGTCCCATTGGAGGACATTTGGGTGTCAAGAAGACACTCAGTAAACTAGCAAAACATTTTACTTGGCCAAAGATGAAGGAAACAGTAGCTGATCATGTGCGACGTTGCCACGTGTGTCAAGTGACAGGCAAGCCACAGCGCACACTCCACCTACACCTCTCACACTGAGTTCATTAGTAGCAAAGTTCAGTTCATCTGGACTAGTGATTGTTCAGATTTGTTCAAAAGGTTGAAGCATCTGCTTTCCTCTGTTCTTGTGAAGAGTCCTAATTTCAATCTTCCCTTTTTACATATAGATGCGAGTGTTATGCAGTGGATGTTGTGCTGCTCCAACGGTCAACATCCACTGATATTCTCCATCCTATATGTTACTATTCATTTAAGCTCAAAAGACACCAGAAAAATTATGCCACTATTGAGAAAGAGGCTCTAGCTCTTGTGGTGTCCTTGGAACAATTTGACGTGTATTTGGGCACTTCCCCATTTAAAATTTACGTAATTTTATGCCCAAATACCTTTTGTTACTTGCTGTGTCAAATTCAGTAAAGTAACTTAATCCCTCCAGCCCATATTAACTATATATACTCATGTCTAATTATTATATTTATATATTCACAGTATTGTTGTGTGTGTAAGGAGACATAAGCTGAGTGTTGAGTGGGTAGTGTGGTGTGGGCGATGTACTGCGTGTGGCGCAACACTGTCCTGCCGCAGACCCCCCCCCCCCTCACTACACACCTTAAGCTGTTTAATACTCAGATGTCCATATTGCATAGCATTCCACAACCACTACTTAAGAGTGGAATGCAGTCTCCTCTACTATGATCGAGCCTCATCGTGTCAAGCTCATCTACGCTATCCTGTCTCTACACTGATGTACATAACCACGAGTATGCGAAGATACGATACTGTGTACTGCCCTAGTCTAGGGGCATATCCTAGTGAAACTGACACTGTTGAATGATAGAAGTGCTTGGCACAAGAGTGACTCTGATTAATATTTATATTAAATTGTATTGATATGAGTAATCAGTAATAATGTGAAAGACATTAATGCAACTCCTAGTGCGACCGTCTGTCGTGTTGGGGGGGTGTTGCAACCCCTGAATGGGTTGCAATGATTATTATGTATATATATAATTATTACCTTTTCATTTAATTTTATGTTGCTTATATTTGCGATAATAGCTAAATCGTAAATGTATTGCTTTATATTGTTATTTGACGTAGTTATGTTGTTAGGTAGGATGTAACATATTATGTGCTCAGTTCAAGTCTTGATTGTCTAACTACTGTAATTATCGCTCTTTGCTTGTTTCCCTGCCGGCTTCTTGTTGGGCAGCGACAGCAACCCACTGAGCTATCACATGATCGAGGGGGGGGGTGTCCTCACCTCGCTTGAAGTATTCAGTCTGCTCTAGACTCTCTTGGGGGTTGGACAGATTGTCTGTCTCATTATTCTTGTTAGTTCTGTAGAACTCAGTTCACAGAACATTGTATAGACTTAGTGATTTTCGACGTTGTATTGAGGTTGTGTGTCGCATAGACACTCTGAGCATCTCAGGTCCTTAGCTGTAGCTTCTGACCTAATGTTGTACTGGTATCTGTGTATTATCACAGTCAGGGATTTTCTTAAGCTGAACTTAGATTCAGTAGTATGGGAGTTTTGTAACTTTTGTGGAGGATCTGCAGATGGTCCCTACTTAGTGTCGTTATATTATCTCCTTGTTCCTGATTCTGTGTCGCAGTTGCTTGTATTGCTATTGGGCTTAGCATTCTTTTTATTGTTCAAGCAGACTGTTCTGGTTGCCAGTCGGTCAATAAGTTAGTTTATTTGAGGACTTTGTCAGTCACTTGTTTAAGTCTAGTCGAGTCGTGAGACAAAGAACTACTTAGAGTACCTACATACATACACAAACTTACTTGTACATATTTGTAATATCTTATTAAATGTTAATGTACCAGACGGTACTTAAGAATTATAAATGTGATATGTGCTTTCAGCACAATACTATTGCATACGAGAGAGATTAATATTATTTTGATTACTGTGATTAATTTAATTTAATTTGATAATATACCTCTAGACTTAATACAGTTATTAAATTTTAATTTCTCTAGTTAGTAGCCTACCAGTTGTAATCCTGAAGCACTATTGAATCATACTGATTTCTAATGGATAATTGGACAAGGATACTGACTACTTGTTACGAAAACCCAGTAACAGGCTGGATGCTAGAAGGGCAGTCCTTTCTAGTATTCACTGGAGATTTCTAAGTTTTTAGAATCGCGTTTTTTGTAACAATGTACAAGATATACAGACCTAGCCACCAGGCCACCAGAGCCTGGTGGCTATAGCTCTCGCTTCACACGCCGAGGACCTGGGTTCGATTCCCAGCCAGGGTGAAATCGCAGATCTAGAGAGTGTACAGAGATCCTTTACTGCACGTATAAGTTCTGTCAAGCACCTTAACTACTGGGAACGCTTGGAAGCACTTGACTTGTACTCGTTGGAACGCAGGAGGGAGAGATATATCATAATCTACACTTGGAAAATCTTGGAAGGAATGGTCCCAAATCTGCACACAGAAATCACTCCCTACGAAAGTAAAAGACTGGGCAGGCGATGCAAAATGCCGCCAATAAAAAGTAGGGGCGCCATTGGTACACTAAGAGAAAACACCATAAGTGTCCGGGGCCCAAAACTGTTCAACAGCCTCCCATCAAGCATTAGGGGAATTGCCAATAAACCCCTGGCTGCCTTCAAGAGAGAGCTGGACAGATACCTAAAGTCGGTGCCGGATCAGCCGGGCTGTGGCTCGTACGTCGGACTGCGTGCGGCCAGCAGTAACAGCCTAGTTGATCAGGCCCTGATCCATCGGGAGGCCTGGTCGTGGACCGGGCCGCGGGGGCGTTGATCCCCGGAATAACCTCCAGGTAACCTCCAGGGTAGAAACATTGGGCGTGTTTCTTTATACCTATTGTCTACGTTCACTCATCAGTAAAATGGGTTCCTGGGCATTAGTCGACTGGTGTGGGTCGCATCCTGGGATACTAACCAAATTTGCCCGAAATGTTCAGCATAACAAGTGGTTTTCTATAAAGTAGTATGTCACTGCTGTCAGCTAGACCTGTATACCTTGTACATGTACTTGTAGAAAATAAAGATATTAATATTAATTGTTATTAATTAATATTAATATTAATATGTATTACTATACAGAAAACCCCTTGTAAAAGCATTTCCCGTAAATTAAGTCAGTTTTTTCCCCAGGATGCGACCCTCACCAGTCGACTAACACCCAGGTACCTATTTACTGTCGGTGAACATGGTCATCCTAATCTTTCGACCCGTATGTGGAATCGACCCCTGGACGTCATCTCTTTATGTATTTTTTCCTTCCAGTTTCTCTTCCCACAGAAGTGCATTTACAAATTCTCTGTTATACACATAGTACTCTCTTCTGTAACCTGGCTTCTCTCTTGCTTTTCCTTTATGCTTCTTTCTTGGCTACTTTTCACTAGAAAGTTCAAACAGAGAGCTGAACGATCGTTAGCTGCCAGAGAGGACTCATATTCTATCTTACAAGTGATGCCTACTCTTTCTGGCTTATGCCTTATGTCTTAACTTTTCATGTCCCTGGCAAGCTCCATTAATTATGGTTCTCAACACGGGTGAGAGGAATGAGAGAGGATCGTTTTTGGAAGACAAATGCGGTCAGGAGTGTGAAGGATGCGTTTGAGGCTGAAAGAAAAATGTCTAGCAGGATAGGGAATAAGATACTATGGGCGTGGTGTGGGAGACTGTGTGGGTGAGTGGAGGGAGGGAGGATGAATTGTGGGAGAGGTAGAGGGGAGGGAAGGTTAGTGTAAGTGAGTGGAGGGAGGGAGGATGAATTGTGGGAGAGGTACAGGGGAGGGAAGGTTAGTGTAAGTGAGTGGAGGGAGGGAGGATGAATTGTGGGAGAGGTACAGGGGAGGGAAGGTTAGTGTAAGTGAGTGGAGGGAGGGAGGATGAATTGTGGGAGAGGTACAGGGGAGGGAAGGTTAGTGTAAGTGAGTGGAGGGAGGGAGGATGAATTGTGGGAGAGGTACAGGGGAGGGAAGGTGAGTGTAAGTGAGGGATAATTTTTTTGTCAAGATGAGCGGGCTGGGGGGAATAGTAGTGGTAGCGGGGTTGTGATAGTGGTGGTTGGGATGGTGGTGATAGTGGTGGTTGGGATGGTGGTGAGGTCACAGTAGCGGAGTAGAGGTCGTGGTGATGGTGATGGAGGAGGTGGCAATGGTGGTGGTGGTGACGGAGGTGGTGATGGAGGTTGAGGAGGTGATGGAGGTGGTGGTGGTGATGGAGGTGGTGTTGGTGAAGGAGGTGGTGGTGGTGGTGGAGGTAGTGGAGTTGTGATGTAGATGGTGTTAATGGTAGTGATGGATGTGGTGGTGGTGATGGAGGTGATGGTAATGATGGTGGTAGTAATAGTCTTGGTGGTGATGGTGATGGAGGTGGTGGTAATGATGGTGGTAGTAATAGTCTTGGTGGTGATGGTGGTGGTGGTGGCGATGGAGATGGTGGTGATGGAGGTGGTGTTAATAGTGGTGGTGTGGTGATGGTGGTGTTGGTGATGGTGGTGGTGGTGGTGGTGGTGGTGGTAATGGTGGTGCTGGTGGTGATGGTGGTGGTGGTAATGGTGGTGGGGGAGATGGTGGTGGTGGTGGTAATGGTGGTGGGGGTGATGGTGTTAGTGGTGATGGTAGTGGTGGTGATGGAGGTGGTAGTGATGGTGGTGGTGGTGATGGTGGTGTTGGTGGTGGTGGTGGTAATGGTAGTGGTGGTGATGGTGGTGGTAGTGATGGTGGTGGTGGTGATGGTGGTGGTTGTGGTGATGATGGTGGTGGTGATGGTAGTGGTAGTGATAGATGTGATGGTAATGGTAGTGGTTGTGGTGGAGTTGGTGACGTTGTGATGACGGTGGTGATGGCGATGGAGGTGGATGTGGTGGTAGTGATGGTGGTGGTGCTGGTGATGTAGGTGGTGGTGATGTAGGTGGTGGTAGTGATGGTGGTGGTGGTGATGGAAGCGGTGGTAGAGATGGTTGTGGTGGTGATGGTGGTGGTGATGGTGGTGGTGGTGGTGGTGGTGATGGTGGTGGTGATGGTGGTGGTGATGGTGGTGGTGATGTAGGTGGTGGTGGTGATGGTGGTGGTGGTGATGTAGGTGGTAGTGGTGGTGATGGAGGTGGTGGTAGTGATGGTGGTGGTGATGGTGGTGATGATGTAGGTGGTGGTGGTGGTGGTGATGGAGGTGGTGGTAGCGATGGTGGTGGTGATGGTGGTGGTGATGGTTATGGCGATATAGGTTGTGGTGGTGATGTAGGTGGTGGTGGTGATGGTGATGGTGATGTAGGTGGTGGTGGTGATGGTGGTGGTGATGTAGGTGGTGATGGAGGTGGTGGTAGTGATGGTGTTGATGGTGGTGGTGATGTAGGTGGTGGTGGTGGTGGTGGTGATGGAGGTGGTGGTAGCGATGGTGGTGGTGATGGTGGTGGTGATGGAGGTGGTGGTAGCGATGGTTATGGTGATGTAGGTGGTGGTGGTGATGGCGGTGGTGATGTAGGTTGTGGTGGTGGTGATGTAGGTGGTGGTGGTGGTGATGTAGGTGGTGGTGGTCGTGATGTAGGTGGTGGTGGTGATGGTGGTGGTGATGTAGGTGGTGGTGGTGGTGATGGTGGTGGTGATATAGGTGGTGGCGGTGATGGTGGTGGTGATGTAGGTGGTGGTGGTGGTGGTGGTGGTGGTGATGTAGGTGGTGGTGATGGTGGTGGTGATGTAGGGGGTGGCGATGATGGTGGTGGTGATGTAGGTGGTGGTGGTGATGGTGGTGGTGATGTAGGTGGTGGTGGTGATGGTGGTGGTGGCGGTGATGGTGGTGCTGATGTAGGTGGTGGTGATGTAGGTGGTGGTGGTGATGTAGGTGGTGGTGGTGATGGTGGTGGTGATGGTGGTGGTGATGTAGGTGGTGATGGTGGTGGTGATGGTGGTGGTGATGTAGGTGGTGGCGGTGATGGTGGTGGTGATGTAGGTGGTGGTGGTGATGGCGGTGGTGATGTAGGTGGTGGTGGTGATGATGGTGGTGGTGATGGTGGTGGTGATGGTGGTGGTGATGGTGGTGATGATGGTGGTGGTGATGGTAGGTGGTGGCGGTGATGATGGTGGTGGTGATGGTTGGTGGTGGTGATGGAGGTGGTGGTGGTGGTGGTGGTGATGGTGGTGGTGATGGTGGTGGTGATGGTGGTGGTGATGGTGGTGATGATGGTGGTGGTGATGGTGGTGGTGATGTAGGTGGTGTTGGTGATGGTGGTGGTGATAGTGGTGGTGATGGAGGTGGTGATGTAGGTGGTGGCGGTGATGATGGTGGTGGTGATGGTGGTGGTGATGTAGGTGGTGGCGGTGATGATGGTGGTGGTGATGGTGGTGGTGATGTAGGTGGTGGCGGTGATGATGGCGGTGGCGGTGATGATGGTGGTGGTGATGGAGGTGGTGGTGGTGATGGTGGTGGTGGTGGTGATGGTGGTGGTGGTGATGGTGGTGGTGGTGATGATGGTGGTGGTGGTGATGGTGGTGGTGATGGTGGTGGTGATGATGGTGGTGGTGGTGGTGGTGGTGGTGATGGTGGTGGTGATGATGGTGGTGGTGATGGTGGTGGTGGTGATGATGGTGGTGGTGATGATGGTGGTGGTGGTGATGGTGATGGTGGTGGTGGTGATGATGGTGGTGATGGTGGTGGTGATGGTGGTGGTGGTGATGGTGGTGGTGATGGTGGTGGTGATGGTGGTGGTGATGGTGGTGGTGATGGTGGTGGTGATGGTGGTGGTGATGGTGGTGGTGATGGTGGTGGTGATGGTGGTGGTGATGGTGATGGTGGTGGTGGTGGTGGTGGTGATGGTGGTGGTGGTGGTGGTGGTGGTGATGGTGGTGGTGATGGTGATGGTGGTGGTGATGGTGGTGGTGATGGTGGTGGTGATGGTGGTGGTGATGGTGGTGGTGGTGATGGTGGTGGTGGTGATGGTGATGGTGGTGGTGATGGTGATGGTGGTGTTGATGGTGATGGTGATGGTGATGGTGGTGGTGATGGTGGTGGTGATGGTGGTGGTGATGGTGGTGGTGATGGTGATGGTGATGGTGATAGTGGTGGTGATGGTGGTGGTGGTGGTGGTGGTGATGGTGGTGGTGATGGTGGTGGTGGTGGTGATGGTGATAGTGGTGGTGATGGTGATGGTGGTGGTGATGGTGGTGGTGATGGTGGTGGTGATAGTGGTGGTGATGGTGGTGGTGGTGATGATGGTGGTGGTGATGGTGATGGTGGTGGTGATGGTGGTGGTGATGGTGGTGGTGATGGTGATGGTTGTGGTGATGGTGATGGTGGTGGTAGTGGTGGTGGTGATGGTGATGGTGGTGGTGGTGGTGATGGTGATGGTGGTGGTGATGATGATGGTGATGGTGGTGGTGATGGTGGTGGTGATGGTGGTGGTGATGGTGGTGGTGATGGTGATGGTGGTGGTGATGGTGGTGGTGACGGTGGTGGTGATGGTGGTGGTGATGGAGGTGATGGTGATGGTGGTGGTGATGGTGATGGTGGTGGTGATGGTGGTGGTGATGGTGGTGGTGATGATGGTGGTGGTGGTGATGGTGGTGGTGATAGTGGTGGTGGTGATGGTGGTGGTGGTGGTGGTGATGGTGATGGTGGTGGTGATGGTGATGGTGGTGGTGATGGTGGTGGTGGTGGTGGTGATGATGGTGATGGTGGTGGTGATGGTGGTGGTGATGGTGATGGTGGTGGTGATGGTGGTGGTGGTGGTGATGGTGGTGATGATGCTGGTGATTGTTTAGGTGATGGTGGTGGTGATGGAGGTGATGATTTAGGTGGTGGCGGTGATGATGGTGGTGGTGATGGTGGTGGTGATGGTGGTGGTGATGTAGGTGGTGGCGGTGATGATGGTGGTGGCGGTGATGATGGTGGTGGTGATGATGGTGGTGGTGATGTAGGTGGTGGCGGTGATGATGGTGGTGGTGGTGATGGTGGTGGTGATGGTGGTGGTGATGGTGGTGGTGATGGTGGTGGTGATGATGATGGTGGTGGTGATGATGATGGTGGTGGTGATGATGGTGGTGGTGGTGATGGTGGTGGTGGTGGTGGTGATGGTGGTGATGGTGGTGGTGATGGTGGTGGTGATGGTGGTGGTGATGGTGGTGGTGATGGTGGTGGTGATGGTGGTGGTGATGGTGGTGGTGATGGTGGTGGTGATGGTGGTGGTGATGGTGGTGGTGATGGTGGTGGTGATGGTTGTGGTGATGGTTGTGGTGATGGTGGTGGTGATGGTGGTGGTGATGGTGGTGGTGATGGTGGTGGTGATGGTGGTGGTGATGGTGGTGGTGATGGTGGTGGTGATGGTGGTGGTGATGGTTGTGGTGATGGTGGTGGTGATGGTGGTGGTGATGGTGGTGGTGATGGTGGTGGTGATGGTGGTGGTGATGGTGGTGGTGATGGTGGTGGTGATGGTTGTGGTGATGGTGGTGGTGATGGTGGTGGTGATGGTGGTGGTGATGGTGGTGGTGATGGTGGTGGTGATGGTGGTGGTGATGGTGGTGGTGATGGTGGTGGTGATGGTGGTGGTGATGGTGGTGGTGATGGTGGTGGTGATGGTGGTGGTGATGGTGGTGGTGATGGTGGTGGTGATGGTGGTGGTGATGGTGGTGGTGATGGTGGTGGTGATGGTGGTGGTGATGGTGGTGGTGATGGTGGTGGTGATGGTGGTGATGGTGGTGGTGATGGTGGTGGTGATGGTGGTGGTGATGGTGGTGGTGATGGTGGTGGTGATGGTGGTGGTGATGGTGGTGGTGATGGTGGTGGTGATGGTGGTGGTGATGGTGGTGGTGATGGTGGTGGTGATGGTGGTGGTGATGGTGTGGGTGGTTGTGGTGATGGTGGTGGTGATGGTGGTGGTGATGGTGGTGGTGATGGTGGTGGTGATGGTGGTGGTGATTGTGGTGGTGATGGTGGTGGTGATGGTGGTGGTGATGGTTGTGGTGATGGTGGTGGTGATGGTGGTGGTGATGGTGGTGGTGATGGTGGTGGTGATGGTGGTGGTGATGGTGGTGGTGATGGTGGTGGTGATGGTGGTGGTGATGGTGGTGGTGATGGTGGTGGTGATGGTGGTGGTGATGGTGGTGGTGATGGTGGTGGTGATGGTGGTGGTGGTGGTGATGGTGGTGGCGATGGTGGTGGTGATGGTGGTGGTGATGATGGTGGTGATGGTTGTGGTGATGGTGGTGGTGATGGTGGTGGTGATGGTGATGGTGGTGGTGATGATGGTGGTGATGGTGGTGGTGATGGTGATGGTGATGTGGTGGTGATGGTGGTGGTGATGGTGATGGTGATGGTGGTGGTGATGGTGGTGGTGATGGTGGTGGTGATGGTGGTGGTGATGGTGGTGGAGCCAAGATCTCTCACAACACGAAGCAGACAACAAAGACCAACATTATTATTTACATCACGACGATAGAACCAATGTTATTATTACTGAATTCCTTTTAAGAGCATAGAATATATATATATATATATATATATATATATATATATATATATATATATATATATATATATATATATATATATATATATATATTTATATATATATATATATATATATATATATATATATATATATATATGTGCATAATATATATATACATCGTGAATAATATATTTACATTGTACATAATATATATACATCATGCATAATAAGCCGAATTTGTTGAACAGGCAGAACTCTTTTAAATATTGAACTTTTGCCCAAATTTCTTTTACAGATTTCTCGATATATTTTTTCACTGACAGTGATAAAAAACGTTATAATTTTGAAGCAAATCTAACTTATAAACCTCACATAACCTAACTTAAACTAGTAATTTTTTTAACAAAATTCTGCTATGTATACCATAGGTTACTTTAGATTTACTTAACATTGCTTAAATTCAATACAGTTGCTGTATTCCATACCTCAGGTAGTCGCCATGTTTCGATAGATGTTTTTGAAGATTGTTAGTGGTACACAGAGTGTCTCTGCTCCCTCTCTCACAACCCATGGAGAGATGTTATCTGGCCCATCGTCTTTGAGGTATCTAGTTCGCTTGGCAGCCTCTTCACTTCCTCCTCGGTTGTATGTATCGTGTCCAGCACTTGTTGGTGTGTCCCACCTCTCCGTCTTTCTGAAGTCCTTTCTGTCTCCACTGTGAATACTTCTTTAAATCTCATGTTGAGCTCCTCGCAAACTTCAAGGTCGTTTCTTGTAAATTCCCCACCTTTCCTCCTCAGCCTGATTACCTGGTCTTTGACCGTTGTTTTCTTCCTGTGTGTGTGTACTTACTCACCTAGTTGTACTCACCTAGTTGAGGTTGCAGGGGTCGAGTCCGAGCTCCTGGCCCCGCCTCTTCACTGGTCGCTACTAGATCACTCTCCCTGAACCGTGAGCTTTATCATACCTCTGCTTAAAGCTATGTATGGATCCTGCCTCCACTACATCGCTTCCCAAACTATTCCACTTACTGACTAGTCTGTGGCTGAAGAAATACTTCCTAACATCCCTGTGATTCATCTGTGTCTTCAACTTCCAACTGTGTCCCCTTGTTACTGTGTCCAATCTCTGGAACATCCTGTCTTTGTCCACCTTGTCAATTCCTCTCAGTATTTTGTATGTCGTTATCATGTCCCCCCTATCTCTCCTGCCCTCCAGTGTCGTCAGGTTGATTTCCCTTAACCTCTCATCGTAGGACATACCTCTTAGCTCTGGGACTAGTCTTGTTGCAAACCTTTGCACTTTCTCTAGTGGGTTCCAAACTGGTGCCGCATACTCCAATATGGGCCTAACGTACACGGTGTACAGGGTCCTGAACGATTCCTTATTAAGGTGTCGGAATGCTGTTCTGAGGTTTGCTAGGCGCCCATATGTTGCAGCCGTTATTTGGTTGATGTGCGCTTCAGATGTGCCTGGTGTTACACTCACCCCAAGATCTTTTTCCTTGAGTGAGGTTTGTAGTCTCTGGCCCCCTAGACTGTACTCCGTCTGCGGTCTTCTTTGCCCTTCCCCAATCTTCATGACTTTGCACTTGGTGGGATTGAACTCCAGGAGCCAATTGCTGGACCAGGTCTGCAGCCTGTCGAGATCCCTTTGTAGTTCTGCCTGGTCTTCGATCGAGTGAATTCTTCTCATCAACTTCACGTCATCTGCAAACAGGGACACCTCAGAGTCTATTCCTCCCGTCATGTCGTTCACAAATACCAGAAACAGCACTGGTCCTAGGACTGACCCCTGTGGGACCCCGCTGGTCACAGGTGCCCACTCTGACACCTCGCCACGTACCATGACTCGCTGCTGTCTTCCTGACAAGTATTCCCTGATCCATTGTAGTGCCTTCCCTGTTATCCCTGCTTGGTCCTCCAGTTTTTGCACTAATCTCTTGTGTGGAACTGTGTCAAACGCCTTCTTGCAGTCCAAGAATATGCAATCCACCCACCCCTCTCTCTCTTGTCTTACTGCTGTCACCATGTCATAGAACTCCAGTAGGTTTGTGACACAGGATTTCCCGTCCCTGAAACCATGTTGGCTGCTGTTGATGAGATCATTCCTTTCTAGGTGTTCCACCACTCTTCTCCTGATAATCTTCTCCATGATTTTGCATACTATAAATGTCAGTGACACTGGCCTGTAGTTTAGTGCATCATGTCTGTCTCCTTTTTTAAAGATTGGGACTACATTTGCTGTCTTCCATGCCTCAGTCAATCTCCCTGTTTCGATAGATGTATTGAATATTGTTGTTAGGGGTATACATAGCGCCTCTGCTCCCTCTCTCAGGACCCATGGGGAGATGTTATCTGGCCCCATTGCCTTTGAGGTATCTAGCTCACTCAGAAGCCTCTTCACTTCTTCCTCGGTTGTGTGCACTGTGTCCAGCACTTGGTGGTGTGCCCCACCTCTCCATCTTTCTGGAGCCCCTTCTGTCTCCTCTGTGAACACTTCTTTAAATCTCTTGTTGAGTTCCTCACATACTTCACGGTCATTTCTTGTTGTCTCTCCTCCTTCCTTCCTTAGCCTGATTACCTGGTCCTTGACTGTTGTTTTCCTCCTGATGTGGCTGTATAACAGTTTCGGGTCAGATTTGGCTTTCGCTGCTATGTCGTTTTCATATTGTCGTTGGGCCTCCCTTCTTATCTGTGCATATTCGTTTCTGGCTCTACGACTGCTTCCCTTATTCTCCTGGGTCCTTTGCCTTCTATATTTCTTCCATTCCCTAGCGCACTTGGTTTTTCCCTCCCTGCACCTATTGGTGAACCATGGGCTCATCCTGGCTTTTTCATTATTCCTGTTACCCTTGGGTACAAACTTCTCCTCAGCCTCCTTGCATATTGTTGCTACATATTCCATCATCTCATTAACTGGCTTCCCTGCTAGTTCTCTGTCCCACTGAATCCCGTTCAGGAAGTTCCTCATTCCCGTGTAGTCCCCTTTCTTATAGTTTGGCTTCATTCGTCATGGCCTTCCTGCTTCCCCCTCCACTTGTAGCTCTACTGTATGTGTGTGTGTGTGTGTGTGTGTGTGTGTGTGTGTGTGTGTGTGTGTGTGTGTGTGTGTGTGTGTGTGTGTGTGTGTGTGTGTGTGTGTGTGTGTGTACTCACCTAATTGTACTCACCTAATTGTGGTTGTAGGGGTCGAGACTCAGCTCCTCGCCCCACCTCTTCACTGATCGCTACTGGGTCCTCTCTCTCTCTGCTTCCTGAGTTTTGTCATACCTCTTCTTAAAACTATGTATGGTTCCTGCCTCCACTACTTCACTTGCTAGGCTATTCCACTTGCTGACAACTCTATGACTGAAGAAATACTTCATAACGTCCCTGTGACTCGTCTGAGTCTTCAGCTTCCAGTTGTGACCCCTTGTCCCTGTGTCTTCTCTCTGGAACTTCCTATCTCTGTCCACCTTGTCTATTCCCCGCAGTATCTTGTATGTCCTTATCATGTCTCCCCTGACCCTTCTGTCCTCCAGTGTCGTCAGTCCGATTTCCCTTAACCTTTCCTCGTACGACATTCCCTTGAGCTCTGGAACCAACCTTGTTGCAAACCTTTGGACTTTCTCTAATTTCTTGACGTGTTTGACCACCTGCTCGAGGTTATCATACCTCGTCTTAAAACTATGTATGGTTCCTGCCTCCACTACATCACTTGCCAAACTATTCCACTTCCTAATAACTCTGTGGCTGAAGAAATACTTCCTAACAGCCCTTTGACTCATCTGAGTCTCCAACTTCCAATTGTGACCCCTTGCTTCTGTGTCCTATCTCTGGAACATCCTGTCTCTGTCCACCTTATCTATTCCACGCAGTATTTTGCTTGTCGTTATCACGTCTCCCCTGACCCTCCTGTCCTCCAGTGTCGTCAGGCCGATTTCCCTTAACCTTTCTTCGTAGGACATTCTCCTTAGCTCTGGAACCAACCTTGTTGCAAACCTTTGGACTTTCTCTAATTTCTTGACGTGTTTGACCAGGTGTGGGTTCCAAACTGGTGCATCGTACTTCAATATGGGCCTGACATACACAGTGTATAGTCTTGAACGATTCCTTACTGAGGTATCGGAACGCTATTCTCAGGTTTGCCAGGCGCCCATATGCTGCAGCAGTTATCTGGTTGATGTATGCTTCCGGCGACGTGCTGGGTATTATAATCACCCCTAGATCTTTCTCATTAAGTGAAGTTTGCAGTCTTTGGCCACCTAGCCTTTACTCTGTCTGCGGTCTTCTTTGCCCTTCCCCGATCTCCATGACTTTACATTTGGCGGTGTTAAATTCTAGGAGCCAGTTGCTGGACCACGCGTCCAGCCTGGCCAGGTCTCTTTGTAGACCTGTCTGACCCGCATCTGATTTAATTCTCCTCAATAACTTCACATAATCTGCAAACAGGGACACTTCTTAGTTTATCCCTTCCGTCATGCTATTCCCATATACCAAGAAGAGTACTGGTCCCAGGACTGACCCCTGTGGGACCCCGCTCGTCACAGGCGCCCACTCTGATACCTCATCATGTACCATGACTCGCTGTTGCCTCCCTGTCAGGTATTCTCTAATCCATTGCATTGCCCTTCCTGTTATACGTGCCTGATCCTATAGCTTCTGCACTAATCTCTTGTATGGAACTGTGTCGAAGGCCTTCTTGCAGTCCAAGAAAATACAATCAACCCACCCCTTCTTCTCATGTCTTACTTCAGTTACCTTGTCATAAAACTCCAGTAGGCTTGTGACACAGGATTTGCCTTCCACGAATCCGTGCTGGCTGTCGTTTTTACCCTTGTTCCGTTCCAGGTGTTCCACCACTCTCCTGATAGTCTTCTCCATGACTTTGCTTACTGTACACGTCAGTGACACTGGTTAATAGTTTAGTGCCTCGTTTCTGTCTCCTTTCTTAATTAAAGATGGGGAGTACATTTGCCGTCTTCCATACCTCAGGCAGTTGCCCAGTTTCAAGGGATGTGTTGAAGATCGTGGTTAGTAGCACACAGTGTTTCTGCTCCCTCTCTAAGGACCCACGGAGAGATGTTGTCTGGTCCCACCGCCTTTGAGTTATTAAGGTCACTTTGGAGCTTCTTCACATCCTCCTCGGTTATGTGCATTTCGTCCAACACCTGTTGGTATATTCCTTGTTGGTGTACCCCTCTGTTTTGTCTTCCCAGTGTCCCTTCTGCATCCACTGTAAATACTTCCAGAAATCTCGTGTTGAGCTTCTCACATACTTCTTGTGTGTGTGTGTGTGTGTGTGTGTGTGTGTGTGTGTGTGTGTGTGTGTGTGTGTGTGTGTGTGTGTGTGTGTGTTTGTGTGTGCGCTAACCAGTTCGCAAACGGGTGAAATTATTTACGACTGAGATATATATATATATATATATATATATATATATATGTATATATATACATATATATATATATATATATATATATATATATATATATATATATATATATATGTATTTATACATACATTTATTTATTTATTTATTTTGGCAGTGAGGATGTCGAGTCAGAGGGCAATGTGTGGAATGAATATAATGCAGAGAATCCGTAGTTTGGAAATTAGGAGAGCAAAATAAATCTATAGTGAAGGAAGGCGGGTAAGGGTCTGAAGGAGGGATGTTGATGCTGCAGTTTTATAACTGTAGTGTAAGTGCGCCTCAGGCAAGACAGGGATGGAGTGAATGATCATGAAAGTGTTTCTTCTTTTTCAGGTTACCCTGCTTTGGTGGGAAACGGCCGATGTGTTAATAAAAACAATATATATATATATATATATATATATATATATATATATATATATATATATATATATATATATATATATATATATATATATATATATATATATATATATATATATATATATATATATACATATATATATACACATATGTGTACATATCATTTACCAAATTGCGGACAGTCGGGATTAGATCCTGCGACACATTGCCTTAACCACTCAGCCAGAGATCCTACAAGAATCATGCACCCAGCAGAGCTAGGTGTTATTCATGATCCGAGGACATTCGTTATAGTGGTAAGCTCAAGGCTAATTTCAACCCGCTCCCGTTTGAATACCAGCCTCCACAAGCCATCAGTTAGTCAACTGAGTAGTGGTGCAGACATCAGCCATGATGTCTCCTCTCACAATAGTGTCCTTACGGTGGCCCGTGGCCTGGTGGCAAAAGCTCTCGTTTTACATGGTGAGGGTCCGGGTTCGATTCCCGGCAAGAGTGACAACATTGGGCTTGTTTCCTTACACCGGTTGTCCACGTTCACCCGTCAGTAAAATGGGTACCTGGGTGTTAGTTGACTGGTGTAGGTCGCATCCTGGGACAAAACTGACCTAATTTGCCCGAAATGCTCAGCACAACAAGCGGCTTTGTATATAGCAGTATGTCATAGATGTCAGCTAGAACTGTATACCTTGTACATGTACTTGTAGTAAATAAAGATATTATTCGTCATACAGACCATCTGCAGTCACCTGTACAATTTAAGAAGTTGCCAGTGACCCTGGAAGCCAGAGTTACCAGTGACCTTGGAGGCCAGAGTTACCAGTGACCTTGGAGGCCAGAGTTACCAGTGACCTTGGAAGCCAGAGTTACCAGTGACCTTGGAGGCCAGAGTTACCAGTGACCCTGGAAGCCAGAGTTACCAGTGACCTTGGAGGCCAGAGTTACCAGTGACCTTGGAGGCCAGAGTTACCAGTGACCTTGGAAGCCAGAGTTACCAGTGACCTTGGAGGCCAGAGTTACCAGTGACCTTGGAAGCCAGAGTTACCAGTGACCTTGGAGGCCAGAGTTACCAGTGACCTTGGAAGCCAGAGTTACCAGTGACCCTGGAAGCCAGAGTTACCAGTGACCCTGGAAGCCAGAGTTACCAGTGACCTTGGAAGCCAGAGTTATCAGTGACCTTGGAGGCCAGAGTTACCAGTGACCTTGGAAGCCAGAGTTACCAGTGACCTTGGAAGCCAGAGTTACCAGTGACCTTGGAAGCCAGAGTTACCAGTGACCCTGGAAGCCAGAGTTACCAGTGACCTTGGAGGCCAGAGTTACCAGTGACCTTGGAAGCCAGAGTTACCAGTGACCCTGGAAGCCAGAGTTACCAGTGACCTTGGAGGCCAGAGTTACCAGTGACCTTGGAAGCCAGAGTTACCAGTGACCCTGGAAGCCAGAGTTACCAGTGACCCTGGAAGCCAGAGTTACCAGTGACCTTGGAAGCCATAGTTGCCAGTGACCCTGGAAGCCAGAGTTACCAGTGACCTTGGAGGCCAGAGTTGCCAGTGACCCTGGAAGCCAGAGTTACCAGTGACCTTGGAAGCCAGAGTTACCAGTGACCCTGGAAGCCAGAGTTACCAGTGACCCTGGAAGCCAGAGTTACCAGTGACCTTGGAAGCCAGAGTTACCAGTGACCCTGGAAGCCAGAGTTACCAGTGACCCTGGAAGCCAGAGTTACCAGTGACCTTGGAGGCCAGAGTTGCCAGTGACCCTGGAAGCCAGAGTTACCAGTGACCTTGGAGGCCAGAGTTGCCAGTGACCTTGGAGGCCAGAGTTACCAGTGACCTTGGAAGCCAGAGTTACCAGTGACCCCGGAAGCCAGAGTTACCAGTGACCCGGGAAGCCAGAGTTACCAGTGACCTTGGAAGCCAGAGTTACCAGTGACCCTGGAAGCCAGAGTTACCAGTGACCTTGGAAGCCAGAGTTACCAGTGACCTTGGAAGCCAGAGTTACCAGTGACCCTGGAAGCCAGAGTTACCAGTGACCCTGGAAGCCAGAGTTACCAGTGACCTTGGAGGCCAGAGTTGCCAGTGACCCTGGAAGCCAGAGTTACCAGTGACCTTGGAGGCCAGAGTTGCCAGTGAACTTGGAGGCCAGAGTTACCAGTGACCTTGGAAGCCAGAGTTACCAGTGACCCCGGAAGCCAGAGTTACCAGTGACCCTGGAAGCCAGAGTTACCAGTGACCTTGGAAGCCAGAGTTACCAGTGACCCTGGAAGCCAGAGTTACCAGTGACCTTGGAGGCCAGAGTTACCAGTGACCCTGGAAGCCAGAGTTACCAGTGACCTTGGAGGCCAGAGTTACCAGTGACCTTGGAAGCCAGAGTTACCAGTGACCCCGGAAGCCAGAGTTACCAGTGACCCTGGAAGCCAGAGTTACCAGTGACCTTGGAAGCCAGAGTTACCAGTGACCCTGGAAGCCAGAGTTACCAGTGACCCTGGAAGCCAGAGTTGCCAGTGACCCTGGAAGCCAGAGTTACCAGTGACCTTGGAGGCCAGAGTTACCAGTGACCTTGGAAGCCAGAGTTACCAGTGACCTTGGAAGCCAGAGTTACCAGTGACCTTGGAAGCCAGAGTTACCAGTGACCCTGGAAGCCAGAGTTACCAGTGACCCTGGAAGCCAGAGTTACCAGTGACCTTGGAGGCCAGAGTTACCAGTGACCTTGGAAGCCAGAGTTACCAGTGACCCTGGAAGCCAGAGTTACCAGTGACCTTGGAAGCCAGAGTTACCAGTGACCCTGGAAGCCAGAGTTACCAGTGACCCTGGAAGCCAGAGTTGCCAGTGACCCTGGAAGCCAGAGTTACCAGTGACCTTGGAAGCCAGAGTTACCAGTGACCTTGGAAGCCAGAGTTACCAGTGACCCTGGAAGCCAGAGTTGCCAGTGACCCTGGAAGCCAGAGTTACCAGTGACCTTGGAAGCCAGAGTTACCAGTGACCCTGGAAGCCAGAGTTGCCAGTGACCCTGGAAGCCAGAGTTACCAGTGACCTTGGAAGCCAGAGTTACCAGTGAACCTGGAGGCCAGAGTTACCAGTGAACCTGGAGGCCAGAGTTAGCAGTGACCTTGGAGGCCAGAGTTACCAGTGAACCTGGAGGCCAGAGTTACCAGTGAACCTGGAAGCCAGAGTTACCAGTGAACCTGGAGGCCAGAGTTACCAGTGAACCTGGAGGCCAGAGTTACCAGTGAACCTGGAGGCCAGAGTTACCAGTGAACCTGGAGGCCATAGTTACCAATGAATCTGGAAGCCAGAGTTACCAGTGACCCTGGAAGCCAGAGTTACCAGTGAACCTGGAGGCCAGAGTTACCAGTGAACCTGGAGGCCAGAGTTACCAGTGAACCTGGAGGCCATAGTTACCAATGAACCTGGAAGCCAGAGTTACCAGTGACCCTGGAAGCCAGAGTTACCAGTGACCTTGGAGGCCAGAGTTCCCAGTGAACCTGGAGGCCAGAGTTACCAGTGAACCTGGAAGCCAGAGTTATCAGTGAACCTGGAGGCCAGAGTTACCAGTGACCTTGGAGGCCAGAGTTACCAGTGAACCTGGAGGCCAGAGTTACCAGTGAACCTGGAGGCCAGAGTTACCAGTGAACCTGGAGGCCAGAGTTACCAGTTAACCTGGAGGCCAGAGTTACCAGTGAACCTGGAAGCCATAGTTACCAATGAACCTGGAGGCCATAGTTACCAGTGACCCTGGAGGCCAGAGTTACCAGTGAACCTAGAGGTCATAGTTACCAGTGACCCTGGAGGCCATAGTTGCCAGTGACCCTGGAGGCCAGAGTTTCCAGTGAACCTGGAGGCCATAGTTACCAGTGAACCCGGAGGCCATAGTTATCAGTGACCCTGGAGGCCATAGTTACTAGTGAACATTGAGGCCATCGTTACCAGTGAATCTGGAGGCCATAGTTACCAGTAACCCTGGAAGCGATAGTTACCAGTGAACCTGGAGGCCATAGTTACCAGTGACCCTGGAGGCCAGAGTTACCAGTGAACCTGGAGGCTAGAATTACCTGTGATCGTGGAGGCTAAAGTTACCAGTGAACCTGGAGGCCAAAATTACCAGTGAACCTGAAGGCCAGAGTTACCAGTGAACCTGGAGGCCAGAGCTACCAGTGAACCTGGAGGCCAGAGTTATCTGCAAAATTGGAGGCCAGCCATTAGAGTTACCAGTGAACCTGGAGGCCAGAGTTACAGTGAACCTGGAGACAAGAGTTACTAGTGAAACTGAAGGCCAGAGTTACTGTGAACCTGGAGGCCAGAGTTACCTGTGACCCTAGAGACCAGAGTTACTAGTGAAACTAGAGGCCAGCGTTACTGTGAACCTGAAGGCCAGAGTTACCAGTGAACCTGGAGACCAGAGTTACCAGTGAACCTAGAGGCCAGAGTTACCTGTGAGCCTGGAGGCCATAGTTACCAGTGAATCTAGAGGCCAGAGTTACCAGTGAACCTGGAGGCCAGAGTTACCAGTGAACCTGGACACCAGAGTTGCCAGTGAACCTCGAGGCCAGAGTTACCAGTGACCTTGGAAGCCAGAGTTACCAGTGACCCTGGAAGCCAGAGTTACCAGTGACCCTGGAAGCCAGAGTTACCAGTGACCTTGGAGGCCAGAGTTGCCAGTGACCCTGGAAGCCAGAGTTACCAGTGACCTTGGAGGCCAGAGTTGCCAGTGACCTTGGAGGCCAGAGTTACCAGTGACCTTGGAAGCCAGAGTTACCAGTGACCCCGGAAGCCAGAGTTACCAGTGACCCGGGAAGCCAGAGTTACCAGTGACCTTGGAAGCCAGAGTTACCAGTGACCCTGGAAGCCAGAGTTACCAGTGACCTTGGAAGCCAGAGTTACCAGTGACCTTGGAAGCCAGAGTTACCAGTGACCCTGGAAGCCAGAGTTACCAGTGACCCTGGAAGCCAGAGTTACCAGTGACCTTGGAGGCCAGAGTTGCCAGTGACCCTGGAAGCCAGAGTTACCAGTGACCTTGGAGGCCAGAGTTGCCAGTGACCTTGGAGGCCAGAGTTACCAGTGACCTTGGAAGCCAGAGTTACCAGTGACCCCGGAAGCCAGAGTTACCAGTGACCCTGGAAGCCAGAGTTACCAGTGACCTTGGAAGCCAGAGTTACCAGTGACCCTGGAAGCCAGAGTTACCAGTGACCTTGGAGGCCAGAGTTACCAGTGACCCTGGAAGCCAGAGTTACCAGTGACCTTGGAGGCCAGAGTTACCAGTGACCTTGGAAGCCAGAGTTACCAGTGACCCCGGAAGCCAGAGTTACCAGTGACCCTGGAAGCCAGAGTTACCAGTGACCTTGGAAGCCAGAGTTACCAGTGACCCTGGAAGCCAGAGTTACCAGTGACCCTGGAAGCCAGAGTTGCCAGTGACCCTGGAAGCCAGAGTTACCAGTGACCTTGGAGGCCAGAGTTACCAGTGACCTTGGAAGCCAGAGTTACCAGTGACCTTGGAAGCCAGAGTTACCAGTGACCTTGGAAGCCAGAGTTACCAGTGACCCTGGAAGCCAGAGTTACCAGTGACCCTGGAAGCCAGAGTTACCAGTGACCTTGGAGGCCAGAGTTACCAGTGACCTTGGAAGCCAGAGTTACCAGTGACCCTGGAAGCCAGAGTTACCAGTGACCTTGGAAGCCAGAGTTACCAGTGACCCTGGAAGCCAGAGTTACCAGTGACCCTGGAAGCCAGAGTTGCCAGTGACCCTGGAAGCCAGAGTTACCAGTGACCTTGGAAGCCAGAGTTACCAGTGACCTTGGAAGCCAGAGTTACCAGTGACCCTGGAAGCCAGAGTTGCCAGTGACCCTGGAAGCCAGAGTTACCAGTGACCTTGGAAGCCAGAGTTACCAGTGACCCTGGAAGCCAGAGTTGCCAGTGACCCTGGAAGCCAGAGTTACCAGTGACCTTGGAAGCCAGAGTTACCAGTGAACCTGGAGGCCAGAGTTACCAGTGAACCTGGAGGCCAGAGTTAGCAGTGACCTTGGAGGCCAGAGTTACCAGTGAACCTGGAGGCCAGAGTTACCAGTGAACCTGGAAGCCAGAGTTACCAGTGAACCTGGAGGCCAGAGTTACCAGTGAACCTGGAGGCCAGAGTTACCAGTGAACCTGGAGGCCAGAGTTACCAGTGAACCTGGAGGCCATAGTTACCAATGAATCTGGAAGCCAGAGTTACCAGTGACCCTGGAAGCCAGAGTTACCAGTGAACCTGGAGGCCAGAGTTACCAGTGAACCTGGAGGCCAGAGTTACCAGTGAACCTGGAGGCCATAGTTACCAATGAACCTGGAAGCCAGAGTTACCAGTGACCCTGGAAGCCAGAGTTACCAGTGACCTTGGAGGCCAGAGTTCCCAGTGAACCTGGAGGCCAGAGTTACCAGTGAACCTGGAAGCCAGAGTTATCAGTGAACCTGGAGGCCAGAGTTACCAGTGACCTTGGAGGCCAGAGTTACCAGTGAACCTGGAGGCCAGAGTTACCAGTGAACCTGGAGGCCAGAGTTACCAGTGAACCTGGAGGCCAGAGTTACCAGTTAACCTGGAGGCCAGAGTTACCAGTGAACCTGGAAGCCATAGTTACCAATGAACCTGGAGGCCATAGTTACCAGTGACCCTGGAGGCCAGAGTTACCAGTGAACCTAGAGGTCATAGTTACCAGTGACCCTGGAGGCCATAGTTGCCAGTGACCCTGGAGGCCAGAGTTTCCAGTGAACCTGGAGGCCATAGTTACCAGTGAACCCGGAGGCCATAGTTATCAGTGACCCTGGAGGCCATAGTTACTAGTGAACATTGAGGCCATCGTTACCAGTGAATGTGGAGGCCATAGTTACCAGTAACCCTGGAAGCGATAGTTACCAGTGAACCTGGAGGCCATAGTTACCAGTGACCCTGGAGGCCAGAGTTACCAGTGAACCTGGAGGCTAGAATTACCTGTGATCGTGGAGGCTAAAGTTACCAGTGAACCTGGAGGCCAAAATTACCAGTGAACCTGAAGGCCAGAGTTACCAGTGAACCTGGAGGCCAGAGCTACCAGTGAACCTGGAGGCCAGAGTTATCTGCAAAATTGGAGGCCAGCCATTAGAGTTACCAGTGAACCTGGAGGCCAGAGTTACAGTGAACCTGGAGACAAGAGTTACTAGTGAAACTGAAGGCCAGAGTTACTGTGAACCTGGAGGCCAGAGTTACCTGTGACCCTAGAGACCAGAGTTACTAGTGAAACTAGAGGCCAGCGTTACTGTGAACCTGAAGGCCAGAGTTACCAGTGAACCTGGAGACCAGAGTTACCAGTGAACCTAGAGGCCAGAGTTACCTGTGAGCCTGGAGGCCATAGTTACCAGTGAATCTAGAGGCCAGAGTTACCAGTGAACCTGGAGGCCAGAGTTACCAGTGAACCTGGACACCAGAGTTGCCAGTGAACCTCGAGGCCAGAGTTACCAGTGAACCTGGAGGCCAGAGTTACCAGTGATCCTGAAGGCCAGAGTTACCAGTGAACCTGGAGGCCAGAGTTACCAGTGAACCTGGAGGCCAGAGTTACGAGTGAACCTGGAGGCCAGAGTTACCAGTGATCCTGGAGGCCAGAGTTACCAGTGAACCTAGAGGCCAGAGTTACCAGTGAACCTGGAGGCCAGAGTTACCAGTGAACCTGGAGGCCAGAGTTACCAGTGAACCTGGAGACCAGAGTTACCAGTGAACCTGGAGGTCAGAGTTACCAGTGAACTTGGAGACCAGAGTTATTAGTGAACCTGGAGGCCAGAGTTACCAGTGAACCTGGAGGATAGAGTTACCAGTGAGCCTGAAGGCCAGAGTTACTAGTGAACCTAGAGGCCATAGTTACCAGTGAACCTGGAGGCCAGAGTTACCAGTGAACCTAGAGGCCAGAGTTACCAGTGAACCTGGAGACCAGAGTTACCAGTGAACCTGGAGACCAGAGTTACCAGTGAACCTGGAGGCCAGAGTTACCAGTGAACCTGGAGGCGAGAGTTACCAGTGAACCTGGAGGCCAGAGTTACTAGTAAACTTGGGGGCCATAGTTACCAGTGAACCTGGAGGCCAGAGTTACCAGTGAACCTGGAGGCCAGAGTTACCAGTGAACCTGGAGACCAGAGTTGCCAGTGAACCTGGAGATCAGAGTTGCCAGTGAACTTGGAGACCAGAGTTACCAGTGAACCTGGAGGCCAGAGTTACCAGTGAACCTGGAGATCAGAGTTACCAGTGAACCTGGAGACCAGAGTTACCAGTGAACTTGGAGGCCCTTAAGTTGGAATTCCTTGAAGCTGGTGAAGGCTCTTGACCCAAGAAATTTGAGCTGCTCTCCTTTTGGGTGCTGGATGACCCTACGGATTTAGCGCTTTTCCATGAATATTATTAATACTACCAATAATTATACCCTCACATGTAACTTTTGCATACATAATCAGCCTAAGTAACAGTAACAGCAATATTAGCAGGAACAGTAACAGTATTCAAGCAGCAACAGTAGAAGCAACAGTAACAGTAGCAAGGAGCAACATCAGAAGCAACAGAAGCAGCAACAGTAACAGTAGCATGCAGCAACAGTAACAGTAGCAAGCAGTAACAGTAACACTAGCAAGCAGCAACAGTAACAGTAGCAAGCAGTAACAGTAACACTAGCAAGCAGCAACAGTAACAGTAACAAGCAACAACAGTAGCAAGCAACAACAGTAAGAGTAGGAAGCAGCAACAGTAATAGTAGCAAGCAGCAACAGTAACAGTAGCGAGCAGTAACAGTAACAGTAGGAAGCAGCAACAGTAACAGTAGCAAGCAGCAACAGTAGAAGCAACAGTAACTTTAGCGGCAACACTAACAGTAGCAGCAACAGTAACAAGAGCAGTAACAGTAGCAATAGCAGCAACAGTAACAGTAGGAACCTGAATAACAGTTAAAGTCTACGCAACAATAGCAGCAACATTAAATAACAGTAGCAGAAATAGAAGCAGCAACAGTAACAGCAACAGTAACAGTAGCAGCAGTAGTAGCACCAACAGTAACAGTAGCAGCAATAGTAGCACCAACAGTAACAGTAGCAGCCTGAGTAACAGTGGAAGTATATGCGACAATAGCAGCAACATTAAGTAACAGTAGCAGCAATAATAGCAGCAACAGTAACAGTAACACCAACAGTAACAGTAGCAGCAATAGTAGCACCAACCGTAACAGTAGCAGCAATAGTAGCACCAACAGTAACAGTAGCAGCCTGAGTAACAGTGGAAGTATATGCGACAACAGGAGCAACATTAAGTAACAGTAGCAGCAATAATAGCAGCAACAGTAGCAGCAACAGTAACAGTAGCACCAACAGTAACAGTAGCAGCAATAGCAGCACCAGCAGTAACAATAGCAGCAATAGTAGCACCAACAGTAACAATAACAGCAATAGTAGCACCAACAGTAACAATAGCAGCAATAGTAGCACCAGCAGTAACAGTAGCAGCAATAGTAGCACCAACAGTAACAATAGCAGCAATAGTAGCACCAGCAGTAACAGTAGCAGCAATAGTAGCACCAACAGTAACAATAGCAGCAATAGTAGCACCAACAGTAACAATAGCAGCAATAGTAGCACCAGCAGTAACAGTTGCAACCTGAATAACAGATGAAGTCTATGCAACAGTAGCACCAACAGTCTACGTGGGAATAAAGACACTAGTAACAGAGGATCCTTGTAATGCAACATTTCGCCCAAGGCTGTACTTTATCAAGTATAAAGCCCAACCTTGATCGAAACGTTGCATTTAAAGGATCCTCTGCTACCAGTGTCTTTATTCATACCCGTCGGTTTTTCCCATTGTTTACCCATCAGTCTAAGTAAGAGTTGCAGCTTGAATAACAGTAGAAGTGTAAGCAACAGTAGTAGAAACCTAAAGAACAGTAGCAGCGGCAGTCTGAACAGCAGTATTAACAGCTGTCGAACTATAACAGTAGCAGCAGCAGCAGCAGTAACAGTTGCCTAAGTAACAGTTACAGCAATAGCAAGCAAAGTAGCAGCAGCAGCAGCGGGGGAAGGCAGGAAGGAGGAGTATCTTGTGCATGCGCCGTGGACAAGCACACAGGGATGGTTGAAGGGATGGGTGGTGGGTGTTGGGGTGGGTTGGGAATGGTAGGGAAGGTGGGTTGCTACCTCCCTCCCACAGTGCCAGCAAGACCATCAGAGTGACTGTGTCTCTCTCCTCCCTTTCATTATACCAGATCTCAACTGTTCTACGCTACCTGCATCTTCTGGTAAGTATGACGACGTAGCAGTTAGTTTGAGGTGTAATGTATGTAGGAGGAGGATGTGATGGAGGGAGAGTAACGGTGAGTGGAGTAACATCCTCCTCCCTCTCTACCATATGGTTCATCAACACCTGTTTGGGCTCCCTCATGCGTATTTGATCTTCATAAGTAAATAATACACGTGGAATCAAATACTATTTACGGCCTGTTTTTTAGGAATCGTATCTGATTTTATCTCGTGAACAAAAGACATCTTAGCCATAATTATCAGATATTTACGAAGGAGAAACTGAGTGGATGTCTGAATTTTTGTCCCTTCCTCCAACTTTTTATTTTTATTTCGTTCATGACACGAGAATGTCTCATCCGATCGGCTTAAAGTTTACAATGTTGGTGTACGGTAACTAGAGCAAGAGTCTTGGAATAATTGGCATGTGTAGTTGCCCTATGATCACAATTGTAGAACCCATTTCCAGCTTTTTGGAATAGTTCCGATAACTTCCAAAACCTTCGGCTGCTCGGCTTCAAATGTTCATAAAAGGCGCCTCTTAATTCCTGGAGACCTGGAGAGTTTACCTGGAGAGAGTTCCGGGGGTCAACGCCCCCGCGGCCCGGTCTGTGACCAGGCCTCCTGGTGGATCAGAGCCTGATCAACCAGTCTGTTATTGCTGGCTGCACGCAAATCAACGTACGAGCCACAGCCCGGCTGACAGCTGAGATATTCAAGTGTGTAGATGCATATTTGCCAATTTTATATGTAAAATACTGTGAATTTTTTATTCACATTTAATCACTTAAATATATTCGAGTCTTCTTATGAATGGCTTCAGTATTTAATGGCTGATATATCTTACACTCAGGACAGTAGCCATTATATCTTGTTTGTGCGTGTGAACAAATTTGCCAGTATACTAAATGTGATAATTGGAGACTGAGTGTTTTGACTGGCTTCAAATTTTCATGGCTGGTGTTTCCCATTAAGGGAGTACATATATATATACGTAGTGCGTTGTTATTAGGCTGCTGCACGAGTCCCAGTTTTATTAAATACTAATATTAATTTACGTTCAATTTCTAAAGAATGCTTCGTCTTATCGGTTTCAGAATGTTAAAGCTTATGCATTCTGTGAGGGATAATTAAATTATTAATTAATATTCGATAAAGTTAAATCACTCGCGATAATTGATAGAAATGTGATATGATTATTTTATATCACAAAGTAACTTACATATAGATGGTCCACACTCGATTATATTCTTAAATATGAATAAAACCCTTTTGCTGACCTAGAAAATGTAGAGAACCTTCACGGCACGCATAACTGAGGGAAAACACCTCAATTACTGGGAGCGCTTGAAGTTCCTGAACCTGTACTCCCTGGAACGCAGGCGGCAGAGATACATGATTGTATACACCTGGAAAATCCTAGAGGGACTAGTACCGAACTTGCAAACGAAAATCACTCACTACGAAAGCAAAAGGCTCGGTAGACGATCCAATATTCCTCCAATGAAAAGCAGGGGTGTCACTAGCACGTTAAAAGACAACACAATAAGTGTCAGGGGCCCAAGACTGTTCAACTGCCTTCCAGCATACATAAAGGGTATTACCAATAGACCCCTGGCTGTCTTCAAGCAGGCACTGGACAAGCACCTGAAGTCGGTATCTGACCAGCCGGGCTGTGGTTTGTACGTTGGATTGCGTGCAGCCAGCAGTAGCAGCCTGGTTGATCAAGCCCTGATCCACCATGAGGCCTGGTCACAGACCGGGCCGCGGGGGCGTTAACCCCCGGAACTCTCTCCAGGTAAACTCCAGATGTATGGATGATTGAGAGTCATGTTACATGATAAACAACATCTGCCCATATAACCTTAATTGATATAAAGAATATGTACATACAGAGATTACAAAGTTAAGAGTATATTATGTCTCTTGGCTCGTCTCTGGTTGGCGAAGTTCTCCCTAGAAGTTTCCTCCCAGGATCTACCCTTTATACCTAGCGAGTAAGATCTTGCTTCACTGAAACACACTGAATAAAGAAGGATACTTTTGAAAATTTTATTATTATTATTATTATTATTATTATTATTATTATTATTATTATTATTAATATTATATGACCAAATCACCTGCAGGAGACTTAGAGGGCATTACCTGAATTATTACCTGCAAGTAATTTGAGTGAGGTAAGTGGGATTTAAGTCACAGCAGGTCACTGAACTGTAACTCCCTCGATGCCCACTCCTTACCACTCTCACAAAAAAAACTAGACCTGACATTAAATTGGTAATTATAATATTAAAACCAGCTACTCTGACTTTTTAAAGTTGTGGACTGTATGTGATTTGTCTTGCTGGGTATACAAAATATAATTGGTATTAGCACTTACCATTTAATTACTGTAGATGGATCAAACCACGACACCTGCCTAACACCTAGACCCTACACTAGTGATCTAAATGCAAGGACTAATGGTGCACTTCCCTGTGAGTGATGGTCCCCCATTCACGCACAGTTCTTGAGGTCCTGCAAATTTCCTGTCCCAATTCTTCAGCAGGGGACATTAACATGGGTTCCCATTACAAATTCTGGCCGAAACGCCCCATTTTGGCCTCCGAGAACGCCCGATCACATTGGACAATTAACTCAAGTGTTCCCATATAAAATTCAATATGGCATCCCCTCCCAGCATCACTCCGCAGCTCTTCTACACCCCCTCACTCGAAATTCTCGAATGGATCAAATCAGCATCATGTTTTATTACACAATTATTGTATTATTCAAATTTACACATGCTGAATTTAGGAAAATCCAAAATTTTCCACAGATACTTTACTGAAAGGTGAATTTAAGACGACGAAATCGTGGTATATCCAATTTAGCATCCTCATGGTACTGCTTCAGCTGCCTCAGTTTTGGGACATCCACAAATTGCTGCGTATTCTTCTTGTCTTGGTACTTGTCTATACAGAATTTAATTGTTGGACAGTGAGGAAAGGCCTGTCAGGGCTTTTACACCCCGCCAATGAACTGGAAACAACATCTGACTTCAAACAACACTACTTATAGACAGTGTTGAGGTGGCAGCGTCGTGGCTCACATCACCGCCTCTCAAGCGTTAACATTTGCCTATAATTATTACAATTTTACTCCTAGGTTCATTGAGAATCTGTTTCCTTTTAGAGAAACTAAAATTAAATCACAATAAACATGTCTACTGCAAAATTCAAGTGTAATATGAGCTCAAATGTAAATAAAATTGTAATAAAGATTAAGACAATAATTGCGACAATTCCTCCAAGGTGAACATGTAGAGACGCTCTCCTACTAATATTATTAAAGTCATTAATTCAAGACGTGAATATAATCTTACATTGTATAACATTAAGTAGATAAATTATTCTACATAAAGTAAATGGTAGTATCTCTCTAATTAGGTACAATTTAATCATATTTATTAATCATTATTAAACATTTTTTCCACATTCCAAGTTAAAATTTGTAGCTAAAAAATATTAAAATTTTAATGAAATTGTTAAAAAAATACTCGGAATTGTTGGTTCAGAGCAATTACTGGAGAATTCCTTTTCTGATAGACTTCAAACTTTGTGTTGACTTATGTAAATTCTGAAGTTAAATAAGTTGGTTTTAACGTAACGTCAGGAAACAGGACAAGTGTTTCCTGGCGCTGGTCTTAGTCAAATGATGACCCACTGTTGGAGCTCTTGGCCATCTGACCGAGGCCTTCCGCTGGCTTCCCGGTTATGGTCATAGTTATGACCACATCTGTGTATATCGGCTTCAAACACTAACCTCTCTTATATCTTTTATGATTTTTTTTTTTGCATTTAAAGTAAACTTTGTATATACCAATTTTATAATTTGTTTAAATTAAATTATATTTTCTTAAAAAGCCAAAACAAAATATTTTTAAAGAATTGCAAAGAATTTTAAATGTGTAAAAAATAAAATTAAGAAATATTCAAATTTCGTATTTTTATATTGTTTTAAGTTTTCAGGAGTTTAGTGAAGCCTTAAATAATGTACAAGTTTATAAGAGAAACAATATATTGTTAGGTAGAGTGCTTCTCTCTTCCATAAACTTTACTCAAAGTTGTGGTTACAACTTCAGATCTTATCTGACCAGCATCAACTCGTTAACCCGTTCAACTCAAACTACAGAAACGTTCCATGATGATATATTCTCCATAGAGGAAGGTTGATGTTGTTAAGGTTGGGAGGCTGTAGGCGCCATCTTGCCACTTTTAATCTCATAAAAGGTAAAGTAATATTTGGCATAAAATAGCCGGATTATGTTTCCTCAAGAGGGGTGCCTTGATGATGGTGATGGGCTCTTGATCCAAGGGAGTGCACCTATCACAGGCAACATCACAGACAACATCACAGACAACATCACAGACAACATCACAGACAACATCACAGGCAACATCACAGACACCATCACAGACAACATCACAGACAACATCACAGACAACATCACAGACAACATCACAGACAACATCACAGGCAACATCACAGACACCATCACAGACAACATCACAGACACCATCACAGACAACATCACAGACAACATCACAGACAACATCACAGACAACATCACAGACAACATCACAGGCAACATCACAGACACCATCACAGACAACATCACAGACATCATCACAGACAACATCACAGACAACATCACAGACAAAATCATAGACAACATCACAGAAAACATCATAGACAACATCGCAGACAACATCACAGACATCACAGACGACATCACAGACAACATTACAGAAAACATCACAGACAACACCACAGACATCACAGACAACATCACAGACAACATCACAGAAAACATCACAGACAACATCACAGACATCACAGACAACATCACAAACAACATCACAAACAACATCACAGACGGCATCAGAGACAACATCATAGACAACACCACAGACAACATCACAGACAACATCACATACAACATCACAAACAACATCACAGACAACATCACAGACAACATCACAGACGACATCACAGGCAACATCACAGGCTACATTACAGGCAATACTACAGACAACATCACAGACAACATCACAGACAACATCATAGATAACATCACAGACAACATCACAGACAACATCACAGACAACATCACAGACAACATCACAGACAACATCACAGACAACATCATAGACAACATCACAGACAACATCACAGACATCACAGACAACATCACAGACAACATCACAGAAAACATCACAGACAACACCACAGACAACATCACAGACAACATCACAGACAACATCTCAGAAAACATCACAGACAACATCACAGACAACATCACAGACAACATCACAGACAACATCACAGAAAACGTCACAACAACACCACAGACAACATCACAGACAACATCACAGACAACATCATAGACAACATCACATACAACATCACAGACAACATCACAGACAACATCACAGACAACATCACAGACAACATCACAGACAACATCACAAAACATCACAGACAGCATCACAGACAACATCAAAGACAGCATCACAGACAACATCACAGACAACATCACAGACAACATCACAGACAACATCACATACAACATCACAAACAACATCACAGACGACATCACAGACAACATCACAGACAACATCACAGACAACATCACAGGCAACATCACAAGCAACATCACAGGCTTCATTACAGGCAACACTACAGACATCATAGACAACATCACTGACAACATCACAGACAACAACTCAGACAACATCACAGAAAACATCACAGGCAACATCACATATAACATCACAGACAACATCACATACAACATCACAGACAACATCACAGACAGCATCACAGACAACATCACAGACAACATCACAGACAACATCACAGGCAACATCACCAGCAACATCATAGACAACATCACAGACAACATTATGGACAACATCACAGACAACATCACAGACAACATCACAGGCAACATCACCAGCAGCATCATAGACAACATCACAGACAACATTATGGACAACATCACAGACAACATCACAGACAACATCACATATAACATGACAGACAACATCACAGATGACATGACAGGCAATATGACAGGCAACATCACAGGCTACATCACATACAACATGACAGGCAACATCCCAGAGAACATCACAGATAACATCACAGGCAACATGACAGGCAACATGACAGGCTACATCACAGGCAACACCACAAACAACATCACAGACAACATCACAGACAACATCACAGACAACATCACATACAACATCACAAAATACATCGCAGACAACATCACAGACAACATCACAGACAACATCACAGGCAACATCACAGGCAGCATCACAGGCTACATTACAGGCAACACTACAGACAACATCACAGACAACATCATAGACAACATCACAGACAACATCACAGACAACATCATGGATAACATCACAGAAAACATCACATACAACATCACAGACAACATCACAGACAACATTACAGGCAATACCACAGATGACATTATAGAAAACATCTCACACAACATCACAGGCAACACCACACATAACATCACAGACAACATCACAGAGAACATCACAGAGAACATCACAGACAACATTACGAATAAAATCACAAACAACATCACATTCAACATGACAGGCAACATCACAGACAACATTACAGGCAACATCACAGACAACATAAAGGACAACATCACAGACAACGTCATAGGCAACATCACAGACAACGTCATAGACAACATCACATACAACATCACAGATAACATCACAGACAACATCACAGACAACATCACAGACAACATCACAGACAACATCACAGACAACATCACAGAAAACATCACAGACAGCATCACAGACAACATCAAAGACAGCATCACAGACAACATCACAGACAACATCACAGACAACATCACAGACAACATCACATACAACATCACAAACAACATCACAGACGACATCACAGACAACATCACAGAAAACATCACAGACAGCATCACAGACAACATCAAAGACAGCATCACAGACAACATCACAGACAACATCACAGACAACATCACAGACAACATCACATACAACATCACAAACAACATCGCAGACAACATCACAGACAACATCATAGACAACATCACAGGCAGCATCATAGACAACATCACAGACAACATCACAGACAACATCATGGATAACATCACAGAAAACATCACAGACAACATCACAGACAACATCACAGACAACATTACAGGCAACACCACAGATGACATTATAGAAAACATCTCACACAACATCACAGAAAACATCACAGGCAACACCACACATAACATCACAGACAACATCACATACAACATCACAGACAACATCACAGAGACCATCACAGACAACATTACGAATAAAATCACAAACAACATCACATTCAACATGACAGGCAACATCACAGACAACATTACAGGCAACATCACAGACAACATAAAGGACAACATCACAGACAACGTCATAGGCAACATCACAGACAACGTCATAGGCAACATCACAGACAACATCACAGGCCACATCACAGACAACATCACAGGCAGCATCACAGACAACACCACAGACATCACAGACAACATCACAGGCAACATCACAGGCAACATCACAGACAACATCACAGACAACATCACAGACAACATCACAGACAACATCACAGACAACATCACAGACATCACAGACAACATCACAGACAATATCACAGACATCACAGACAACATCACAAGCAACATCACAGACAACATCACAGACAACATAAAGGACAACATCAGAGACAACGTCATAGGCAACATCACAGACAACGTCATAAGCAACATCACAGACAACATCACAGGCCACATCACAGACAACATCACAGGCAACATCACAGACAACACCACAGACAACATCACAGACAACATCACAGGCAACATCACAGGCAACATCACAGGCAACATCACAGACAACATCACAGACAACATCACAGACAACATCACAGACAACATCACAGACAACATCACAGACATCACAGACAACATCACAAGCAACATCACAGACAACATCACAGGCAACATCACAGACTCCATCACAGACAACATCACAGATAACATCACAGGCAACATGACAGACTCCATCACAGACAACATCACAGATAACATCACAGGCAACATGACAGACAACGTCATAGGCAACATCACAGACAACGTCACAGACAATATCACAGACAACAACACAGACAACATCACAGATAACATCACAGACAACATCACAGACAACATCACAGACAACATCACAGACAACATCACAGACAACATCACAGACAACATCATAGATAACATCACAGACAACATCACAGGCAACATCACAGGCAACATCTCAGACAACATCACAGACAACATCACAGACAACATCACAGATAACATCACAGACAACATCACAGATAACATCACAGACAACATCACAGGCAACATTACAGACAACATCGCAGATAACATGACAGACAACATCACAGATAACATCACAGACAACATCACAGATAACATCACAGACAACATCACAGATAACATCACAGACAACATTGCAGTCGGCCCAGATACAGAAGGTACAAACCTTGCAACTTAATGCCACCAACGAATTCAAGCTGCAGAACACCCCTCTCAACCTCCCTGGTCATCACCAACACCCCTCTCAACCTTCCTGGTCATCACTAACACCCCTCTCTACCTCCCTGGTCATCACTAACACCCCTCTCAACCTCCCTGGTCATCACTAACACCCCTCTCAACCTTCCTGGTCATCACTAACACCCCTCTCAACCTCCCTGGTCATCACTAACACCCCTCTCAACCTCCCTGGTCTTCACTAACACCCCTCTCAACCTCCCTGGTCATCACTAACACCCCTCTCAACCTCCCTGGTCTTCACTAACACCCCTCTCAAACTCCCTGGTCATCACTAACACCCCTCTCAACCTCCCTGGTCATCACCAACACCCCTCTCAACCTCCCTGGTCATCACCAACACCCCTCTCAACCTCCCTGGTCATCACTAACACCCCTCTCAACCTTCCTGGTCATCACTAACACCCCTCTCAACCTCCCTGGTCATCACTAACACCCCTCTCAACCTCCCTGGTCATCACTAACACCTCTCTCAACCTTCCTGGTCATCACTAACACCCCTCTCAACCTCCCTGGTCATCACTAACACCCCTCTCAACCTCCCTGGTCTTCACTAACACCCCTCTCAACCTCCCTGGTCATCACTAACACCCCTCTCAACCTCCCTAGTCATCACTAACACCCCTTTCAACCTCCCTGGTTATCACTAGCACCCCTCTCAACCTCCCTGGTCTTCAACAACACCCTTCTCAAACTCCCTGGCCATCACCAACACCCCTCTCAACCTCCTTGGTCATCACTAACACCCCTCTCAACCTCCCTGGTCATCACCAACACCCCTCTCAACCTCCCTGGTCATCACTAACACCCCTCTCAACCTCCCAGGTCTTCACCAACACCCCTCTCAACCTCCCTGGTCATCACTAACACTCCTCTCAACCTCCCTGGTCATCACAAACACCCCTCTCAACCTCCCTAGTCATCACTAACACCCCTTTCAACCTCCCTGGTTATCACTAGCACCCCTCTCAACCTCCCTGGTCTTCAACAACACCCTTCTCAAACTCCCTGGCCATCACCAACACCCCTCTCAACCTCCCAGGTCATCACTAACACCCCTCTCAACCTCCCTGGTCATCACTAACACCCCTCTCAACCTCCCTGGTCATCACCAACAACCCTCTCAACCTCCCTGGTCACAACTAACACCCCTCTCAACCTCCCTGGTCTTCACCAACACCCCTCTCAACCTCCCGGGTCATCACTAACACCCCTCTCAACCTCCCTTGTCTTCACCAACACCCTTCCAACCTCCCTGGTCTTCATCAACACCCCTCTCAATCTCCCTGGTCATCACTAACACTCCTCTCAACCTCCCGGGTCATCACTAACACCCCTCTCAACCTCCCTGGTCTTCACCAACACCCTTCCAACCTCCCTGGTCTTCACCAACACCCCTCTCAACCTCCCTGGTCATCACTAACACTCCTCTCAACCTCCCTGGTCATCACAAACACCCCTCTCAACCTCCCTAGTCATCACTAACACCCCTTTCAACCTCCCTGGTCCTCACCAACACCCCACTCAATCTCCCTGGTCATCACCCTCTCAACCTCCCTTGTCTTCACCAACACCCTTCCAACCTCCCTGGTCTTCATCAACACCCCTCTCAATCTCCCTGGTCATCACTAACACTCCTCTCAACCTCCCGGGTCTTCACTAACACCCCTCTCAACCTCCCTGGGCATCACTAACACCCCTCTCAACCTCCCTGGTCATCACCAACACCCCTCTCAACCTCCCTGGTCATCACCAACACCCCTCTCAACCTCCCTGGTCATCACTAACACCCCTCTCAACCTTCCTGGTCATCACTAACACCCCTCTCAACCTCCCTGGTCATCACTAACACCCCTCTCAACCTCCCTGGTCATCACTAACACCTCTCTCAACCTTCCTGGTCATCACTAACACCCCTCTCAACCTCCCTGGTCATCACTAACACCCCTCTCAACCTCCCTGGTCTTCACTAACACCCCTCTCAACCTCCCTGGTCATCACTAACACCCCTCTCAACCTCCCTAGTCATCACTAACACCCCTTTCAACCTCCCTGGTTATCACTAGCACCCCTCTCAACCTCCCTGGTCTTCAACAACACCCTTCTCAAACTCCCTGGCCATCACCAACACCCCTCTCAACCTCCCTGGTCATCACTAACACCCCTCTCAACCTCCCTGGTCATCACCAACACCCCTCTCAACCTCCCTGGTCATCACTAACACCCCTCTCAACCTCCCAGGTCTTCACCAACACCCCTCTCAACCTCCCTGGTCATCACTAACACTCCTCTCAACCTCCCTGGTCATCACAAACACCCCTCTCAACCTCCCTAGTCATCACTAACACCCCTTTCAACCTCCCTGGTTATCACTAGCACCCCTCTCAACCTCCCTGGTCTTCAACAACACCCTTCTCAAACTCCCTGGCCATCACCAACACCCCTCTCAACCTCCCAGGTCATCACTAACACCCCTCTCAACCTCCCTGGTCATCACTAACACCCCTCTCAACCTCCCTGGTCATCACCAACAACCCTCTCAACCTCCCTGGTCACCACTAACACCCCTCTCAACCTCCCTGGTCTTCACCAACACCCCTCTCAACCTCCCGGGTCATCACTAACACCCCTCTCAACCTCCCTTGTCTTCACCAACACCCTTCCAACCTCCCTGGTCTTCATCAACACCCCTCTCAATCTCCCTGGTCATCACTAACACTCCTCTCAACCTCCCGGGTCATCACTAACACCCCTCTCAACCTCCCTGGTCTTCACCAACACCCTTCGAACCTCCCTGGTCTTCACCAACACCCCTCTCAACCTCCCTGGTCATCACTAACACTCCTCTCAACCTCCCTGGTCATCACAAACACCCCTCTCAACCTCCCTAGTCATCACTAACACCCCTTTCAACCTCCCTGGTCCTCACCAACACCCCAGTCAATCTCCCTGGTCATCACCCTCTCAACCTCCCTTGTCTTCACCAACACCCTTCCAACCTCCCTGGTCTTCATCAACACCCCTCTCAATCTCCCTGGTCATCACTAACACTCCTCTCAACCTCCCGGGTCATCACTAACACCCCTTTCAACCTCCCTGGTCTTCACCAACACCCTTCCAACCTCCCTGGTCTTCACCAACACCCCTCTCAACCTCCCTGGTCATCACTAACACTCCTCTCAACCTCCCTGGTCATCACTAACACCCCTCTCAACCTCCCAGGGCATCACTAACACCCCTCTCAACCTCCCTGGTCATCACTAACACTCCTCTCAACCTCCCTGGTCTTCACCAACACCCCTCTCAACCTCCCTGGTCTTCACCAACACTCCTCTCAACCTCCCTGGTCTTCATTAACACCTCTCTCAACCTCCCTGGTCTTCACCAACACTCCACTCAACCTCCCTGGTCTTCACCAACACTCCTCTCAACCTCCCTGGTCATCACAAACACCCCTCTCAACCTCCCTAGTCATCACTAACACCCCTTTCAACCTCCCTGGTTATCACTAGCACCCCTCTCAACCTCCCTGGTCTTCAACAACACCCTTCTCAAACTCCCTGGCCATCACCAACACCCCTCTCAACCTCCCTGGTCATCACTAACACCCCTCTCAACCTCCCTGGTCATCACCAACACCCCTCTCAACCTCCCTGGTCATCACTAACACCCCTCTCAACCTCCCTGGTCATCACCAACACCCCTCTCAACCTCCCTGGTCATCACTAACACTCCTCTGAACCTCCCTGGTCATCACTAACACCCCTCTCAACCTCCCTGGTTATCACTAACACCCCTCTCAACCTCCCTGGTCTTCAACAACACCCCTCTCAACCTCCTTGGTCTTCATCAACACCCCTCTTAACCTCCCTGGTCTTCATCAACACCCCTCTCAACCTCCCTGGTCTTCAACAACACCCCTCTCAACCTCTCTGGTCTTCACCAACACCCCTCTCAACCTCCCTGGTCTTCACCAACACCCCTCTCAACTTCCCTGGTCATCACTAACACCCCTCTCAACCTCCCTGGTCTTCAACAACACCTCTCTCAACCTCCATGGTCTTCATCAACACCCCTCTTAACCTCCCTGGTCTTCATCAACACCCCTCTCAACCTCCCTGGTCTTCACCAACACCCCTCTCAACCTCCCTGGTCTTCACCAACACCCCTCTCAACCTCACTGGTCTTCATCAACACCCCTCTCAACCTCCCTGGTCTTCACCAACACCCCTCTCAACATCCCTGGTCTTCACCAACACCCCTCTCAACCTCCTTGGTCTTCATTAACATCCCTCTTAACCTCCCTGGTCTTCATCAACACCCCTCTCAACCTCCCTGGTCTTCAACAACACCCCTCTCAACCTCCCTGGTCTTCACCAACACCCCTCTCAACCTCCCTGATCTTCACCAACACCCCTCTCAACTTCCCTGGTCATCACTAACACCCCTTTCAACATCCCTGGTCTTCAACAACACCTCTCTCAACCTCCTTGGTCTTCATCAACACCCCTCTTAACCTCCCTGGTCTTCATCAACACCCCTCTCAACCTCCCTGGTCTTCAACAACACCCCTCTCAACCTCCCTGGTCTTCACCAACACCCCTCTCAACCTCCCTGGTCTTCACCAACACCCCTCTCAACTTCCCTGGTCATCACTAACACCCCTCTCAACCTCCCTGTTCTTCAACAACACCTCTCTCAACCTCCCTGGTCTTCACCAACACCCCTCTCAACCTCTCTGGTCTTCACCAACACCCCTCTCAACCTCCGTGGTCTTCACCAACACCTTTCTCAACCTCCCTGGTCTTCACCAACACCCCTCTCAACCTCTCTGGTCTTCACCAACACCCCTCTCAACCTCCCTGGTCTTTACCAACACTCCTCTCAACCTCCCTGGTCTTCATTAACACCCCTCTCAACCTCCCTGGTCTTCACCAACACTCTTCTCAACCTCCCTGGTTTTCACGAACACCCCTCTCAACCTCCCTGGTCTTCACGAACACCCCTCTCAACCTCCGTGGTCTTCACCAACACCCCTCTCAACCTCCCTGGTCATCACCAACACCCCTCTCAACCTCCCTGGTCATCACTAACACCCCTCTCAACCTCCCTGGTCTTCGCCAACACCCCTCTCAACCTCCCTGGTCATCACCAACACCCCTCTCAACCTCCCTGGTCATCACTAACACCCCTCTCAACCTCCCTGGTCATCATTAACACCCCTCTCAACCTCCCTGGTCATCACTAACACCCCTCTCAACCTCTCTGGTCTTCAACAACACCCCTCGCAACCTCTCTGGTCATCACTAACACCCCTCTCAACCTCCCTGGTCTTCACCAACACCCCTCTCAACTTCCCTGGTCTTCATCAACACCCCTCTCAACCTCCCTTGTCTTCACCAACATCCCTCTCAACCTCACTGGTCTTCATCAACACCCCTCTCAACCTCCCTGGTCTTCACCAACACCCCTCTCAACCTCCCTGGTCTTCACCAACACCCCTTTCAACCTGCCTGGTCTTCACCAACACCTTTCTCAACCTCCCTGGTCTTCACCGACACTCCTCTCAACCTCCCTGATCTTCACCAACACCCCTCTCAACCTCCCTGGTCATCACCAACACCCCTCTCAACCTCCCTGGTCATCACTAACACCCCTCTCAACCTCCCTGGTCATCACCAACACCCCTCTCAACCTCCCTGGTCATCACTAACACCCCTCTCAACCTCCTTGGTCATCCCCAACACCCCTCTCAACCTCCATGGTCATCACTAACACCCCTTTCAACCTCCCTGGTCATCACTAACACCCCTCTCAACCTCCCTGGTCATCACTAACACCCCTCTCAACCTCCCTGGTCTTCACCAACACCCCTCTCAACTTCCCTGGTCATCACTAACACCCCTCTCAACCTCCCTGGTCTTCAACAACACCCGTCTCAACCTCCTTGGTCTTCATCATCACCCCTCTTAACCTCCCTGGTCTTCATCAACACCCCTCTCAACCTCCCTGGTCTTCACCAACACCCTTCTCACCCTCCCTGGTCTTCACCAACACCCCTCTCAAATTCACTGGTCTTCATCAACACCCATCTCAACCTCCCTGGTCTTCACCAACACCCCTCTCAACCTCCCTGGTCTTCACCAACACTTCTCTCAACCTCACTGGTCTTCATCAACACCTCTCTCAACCTCCCTGGTCTTCACCAACACCCCTCTCAACCTCCCTGTTCTTCACCAACACCCCTCTCAACCTCCCTGGTGTTTACCAACACCCCTCTCAACCTCCCTGGTCTTCATCAACACCCCTCTCAACCTCCCTGGTCTTCACCAACACCCCTCTCAACCTCACTGGTCTTCATCAACACCCCTCTCAACCTCCCTGGTCTTCACCAACACCCCTCTCAACCTCCCTGGACTTCACCAACACCCCTCTCAGCCTCCCTGGTCTTCACCAACACTCCTCTCAACCTCCCTGGTCTTCATTAACACCTCTCTCAACCTCCCTGGTCTTCACCAACACTCCACTCAACCTCCCTGGTCTTCACTGACACTCCTCTCAACCTCCCTGATCTTCAACACCCCTCTCAACCTCCCTGGTCATCACCAACACCCCTCTCAGCCTCCCTGGTCATCACTAACACCCCTCTCAACCTCCCTGGTCATCACCAACACCCCTCTCAACCTCCCTGGTCATCACTAACACCCCTCTCAACCTCCCTGGTCATCACCAACACCCCTCTCAACCTCCCTGGTCATCACTAACACCCCTCTCAACCTCCCTGGTCATCACTAACACCCCTCTCAACCTCCCTGGTCATCACTAACATCCCTCTCAACCTCCCTGGTCTTCACCAACACCCCTCTCAACTTCCCTGGTCATCACTAACACCCCTCTCAACCTCCCTGGTCTTCACCAACACCCCTCTCAACCTCCTTGGTCTTCATCAACACCCCTCTTAACCTCCCTGGTCTTCATCAACACCCCTCTCAACATCCCTGGTCTTCACCAACACCCCTCTCAACCTCCCTGGTCTTCACCAACACCCCTCTCAACCTCACTGGTCTTCATCAAGACCCCTCTCAACCTCCCTGGTCTTCACCAACACCCCTCTCAACCTCACTGGTCTTCATCAACACCTCTCTCAACCTCCCTGGTCTTCAACAACACCCCTCTCAACCTCCCTGGTCTTCACCAACACCCCTCTCAACCTCCCTGGTGTTTACCAACACCCCTCTCAACCTCCCTGGTCTTCACCAACACCCCTCTCAACCTCCCTGGTCTTCACCAACACCCCTCTCAACCTCCCTGGTCTTTACCAACACCCCTCTCAACCTCCCTGGTCATCACGAACACCCCTCTCAACCCCTCTTGTCATCACTAACACCCCTCTCAACCTCCCTGGTCATCACCAACACCCCTCTCCACCTCCCTGGTCTTCGCCAACACCCCTCTCAACCTCCCTGATCATCACCAACACCCCTCTCAACCTCCCTGGTCATCACTAACACCTCTCTCAACCTCCCTGGTCATCATTAACACCCCTCTCAACCTCCCTGGTCATCACTAACTCCCCTCTCAACCTCCCTGGTCTTCACGAACACCCCTCTCAACCTCCCTGGTCATCACTAACACCCCTCTCAACCTCCCTGGTCTTCACCAGCACCCCTCTCAACCTCGCTGGTCTTCAACAACACCTCTCTAAACCTCCCTGGTCTTCGTCAATACCCCTCTCAACCTCCCTGGTCTTCACCAACACGCCTCTCAACCTCACTGGTCTTCATCAACACCCCTCTCAACCTCCTTGGTCTTCACCAAAACCCCTCTCAACCTCCCTGGTCTTCACCAACACCCCTCTCTACCTCACTGGTCTTCATCAACACCCCTCTCAACCTCCCTGGTCTTCACCAACACCCCTCTCAACCTCCCTGGTCTTCACCAACACCCCTCTCAGCCTCCCTGGTCTTCACCAACACTTTTCTCAACCTATCTGGTCTTCACCGACACTCCTCTCAACCTCCCTGATCTTCACCAACACCCCTCTCAACCTCCCTGGTCATCACCAACACCCCTCTCAACCTCCCTGGTCATCACTAACACCCGTCTCAACCTCCCTGGTCTTCACCAACACTCCTCTCAACCTCCCTGGTCTTCATCAACACCCCTCTCATCCTCCCTGGTCTTCACAAACACCCGTCTCAACCTCCCTGGTCTTCACCAACACGTCTCTCAACCTCCCTGGTCTTCATCAACACCCCTCTCAACCTCTCTGGTTTTCACCAACAGCCCTCTCAACCTCCTTGCTCTTCACCAACACCCCTCTGAACCTCTTTGGTCTTCAGCAACACCCCCCCTGAGTCTTTTTGATCTTCTCCAACACTCCTCTCAACCTCTCTGGTCTTCACCAACACCCCTCTCAACCTCCCTGGGTTTCACCAACACCCCTCTCAACCCCTCTGGTTTCCACCAACACCCCTCTCAACCTCCCTGGTCTTTATCAACACCCCTCTTAACCTCCCTGGTCTTCACCAACACCCCTCTCAACCTCCCTGGTCTTTAACACTCTTCTCAACCTCCTTGATCTTCTCCAACACTCCTCTCAACCTCTCTGGTCTTCATTAACACCCGTCTCATCCTCCCTGGTCTTCACCAACACCCATCTCAACCTCCCTGGTCTTTAACACTCCTCTCAACCTCCTTGATCTTCTCCAACACTCCTCTCAACTTCTCTGGTCTTCATTAACACCCATCTCATCCTCCCTGGTCTTCACCAACACTCCTTTCAATCTCCCTGGTCTTCATCAGCACTCCTCTCAACCTCCCTGGTCTTCACCAACACTCCTCTCATCCTCTTTGGTCTTCACTAACGCCCCTCTTAACCTTTCTGGCCTTCACCAACAGTCCTCTGAACCTCCGTGGTCTTCACTGTCACCCCTCTCAACCTCCCTGGTTTTCACTAACAACCCTCTCAACCTTCCTGGCCTTCACCAACAGCCCTCTCTCAACCTCCCTGGAGTTCACCAACAGTCGTCTCAATTTTCTTGGCCTTCACCAATAACCCTCTCGATCTCCCTGGCCTTCACCAACTCCCCTCTCAGCCTTCCTGATCTTCACCATTACCTCTCTCAACCTCCCTGGCCTTCTCCAATTCCGTTCTCATCCCTCTTTTCTACACAAGCTTACTGTATACTTAAATTCGCAAATGTGCTTTTTGTGTCCCGGCCTTGTATATTTCTGTCTACCCCGAGGTTCTGAAGATCCTGGAGAGGTTAGCGTGTCTCCTATTGGTGTGATTGGCGAGGCACAAGGATGTGGAGTTCTCTAATTGTCTGGATCATGATTGTGTCTCAGGGAATGAGCAGATGGATACCGAGGCAAAGGCTGCTGCAGCAAGCCCTTGTTGAGGCAAAGGCTGCTGCAGCCAAATCCATGCCGAGGCAGGGGCTACTGCAGCAAGCCCACTCTACATAAGGCTTTTCCCTGAGTGACTTCACGAGCCATATAGACAGATATGTACCTGGAAAATAGAGTACCTAGTGGGCCCAACACACTGGCAGAAAGTTGTACAGAGTTTGGCAGGACCCGCGTGTTTGACTCTCCTCCTCCTTCAAAGAAATCGTCATTGGAAACAAATCTGTTGACTGAGGACGAGGCATACACACCTCATCTATAGCCACCTGTTCGCAGGTGCTCCTGTTCCCCTTTGAGTAGATTGTGGCTGTGGAACATATTTAAATTTTTTACCCTCCGTTTAGGTCTTTCTGTTTTCATATTTTTTTCTAATTACTGAAGTACCTGGAGGGATCTTTGGGAAATTTTAGCAGTCTTTTTAAACAATAATTTTCTGAGACTTTTAGTTAATACTGGTTACTTTAACTTGGCGTGGTATTATTTAGGATGTTATCTTTGTTTCACTGAGTTTGTTGTGTTTATGTTTAATGTTATGAGCTATGAGTAGCCCACACCGTCACAGTTCTCTGGTAATGTCACTACTTCTACTATCCTCACCTTCACCAACACCCCTCTCTAACTCCTTTTACCTGCAGCAACACCCCTCTCAAACCGCCCTCACACCAACACCCCACTCAAACCCCCCTCACACCAACACCCCACTCAAACCCCTCTCACACCGACACCTCTCTCAATCCCTCTCACCCACATACATAAACACATATTTGTACTCATTGAGAAAACACTGAACCTTCTCACACAGCTCAGCATAATAAGTGTGGAGGCATAAGTAAAGCAATGTGAAGTGTTGTTTACAGGTGTCTTGGCCAGCTGGTGTGGAGGCGGCCGTGACGGCTGCACCGCTAGCAACCCTGCACCACCTGCTGCACCGCCAGCTACCCTGCACTACCTGCTGCACAGCCAGCTACCCTGCACTACCTGCTGCACAGCCAGCTACCCTGCACTACCTGCTGCACAGCCAGCTACACTGCACCACTTGTTGCACTGCTAATTACTCTGTACCACCTGCTGCACCGCTAGTTACCCTGCACCACCTGCTGCATCGCCAACTACTTTGAGCCACCTGCTGCACCGCCAGCTACCCTGCACTATCGTCCTCTACTACCTCAAGTTACCCGAGAAAACAATTTCTGACAATGAAGCAGAATGAATATATTGCATTTTTAATGAGTTCGCTTGGACGATAACTGCAGAGAGAAGACAAGTGTGTGATAACCATGACTGGACTGTAGTTGGTGTTCCAGTCCGTGTTATGGTCATCTGTGATTGTCACCCTCATTCATTTTCCTTAATAAATGCAGTAAGTGAAGAAAAGGACCACATGTCTGGCATCTTGCAGCTAAGCTTGAAGACTTTGTTTCTAGACTTGTGCTTACTTTATTATATCAGACTCAGTGGCCAGACTTGTCTGTGCTTTATTATATAAGGCTCCCAACATTATCTTATTGAAGTAATCAGCTTTTTACCGAAAATAATGTAGTAACATTGTGTGTGTGAGGAGGGTTATCAGGCACAAGATAACACAAGAACACTTGGTAAAAAGTAAGTGGCTACCGTGCGCTGGCAGGCGTCGAAGGCAGAATTCCCTGACAACAACAGAAAAATTTAGAACACATTTAATTTTTTTGCGAAGAATAAAGTTTTGGGAAGTGTCAGTACTTGGTGAACAACTGTAAAAGTCCGCGCAGTTTACGTCTGCAGAGCAATCTGTATGCTTGGCCACTCACTGGTGGGTCTTGGAAGACCTGAAACAAAGGTCTTGATAAATCTGAAATACAAGTCATGAAAGACTTGAAACACAGGTTCAGTTGAACATTCACAGTATTACGACTGTCAGCTTAACACTGTGGTTATATAGTTAACATTCAACTTAATACAGACATCAAAATCCATTAAGATGTAGCAACACTACTTTGATTACATAACACGTTAATAAATCCAAAAATATTAAACTTCAAACTAATTGTAGAGAGAAATAGAATATTCATGAAGAGCAACGACAAAAGAAATTACGTAAGACAATAAAAGAAAGCTTGGTGGGTTGTCTCAGTTTACGACAAGTAGGAGGTACTTAACATTAATGCTCCAGATAGACGGATTTTAAAGAGAACCCTTGCACATACCAGTGTTAAGATAGTAGTAACAACAGAAATTCCAAGTCCAGATAAACAATAGCGGTAAATAATAGAAACAAAGCTGTGTATAGCTGGAGTATAACCAAAACTTTGGTTCTTCAGCCTCGTTGATAATACTACACACGTCCAAGACACTTGTCTAATGGTCAAGATGTCTAGCAAGACAGTGGACTGGAGTCGCTTCGGTCTGGCGTCGGACACCGACCAGGTTTCAGAAACCACCCGACTGAAGGACCCGGCGCTAGAGGAAGGTTATTATGGAGGACAAGACGCTGAACTCTTCGCTGAGGAGAAGGTGAGTATGACAGAACCAGTACTGAGAGGTCAGGGCACTGAGAGGCACTGTGAAAGTTGCAAAAGTGAGAGGAACACATACAGTTGTATAAGTGAGAGGAACACACAAACAATTGAATGACTCCTACGGGTTTAACATATTTTTCTGAATGTAATAAAGACAAAAATCTGTGCTGACAAATTAAAAACTTTGGGTTTGAGTCGGAAAAGGAAGATGTGAGTGCACAGACCCGGTTTTGTTGCCAGGTTTGGAATGTTAAAAATGTGAAGAGTTATAAGGCTTTAATAAAGGGCACGATGGAGAGAGTGAAGGACCTGACTGAGGGGCATGATGAAGAGCGTGGAAGACCTGACTGAGGGGCATGAGAGAGAGAGAGAAGGACCTGAGTGAAGGGCATGATGGAGAGCGTGAAAGACCTGACTGAGGGGCATGAAGGAGAGCGTGGAGGACCTGATTGAGGAGCATGATGGACAGCCTGGAGGACCTGCCTGAGGAGCATGATGGAGAGAGTGAAGGACAAGACTGAGGGACATGATGGAGACCGTGGAGGACCTGACTAAAGAGCATGATGGAGAGTGGAGAACCTGACTGAGGAGCATGATGGAAAGCGTGGAGGACCTGACAGAAGCTCGATGGAGAGAGTGGAGGACCTGACTGGGGAGCATGATGGAGAGAGTTGAGGATCTGACTGAGGAGCATGATGGAGAGCGGAAAACCTGACTGAGGAGCATGATGGAGAGCGTGGAGGACCTGACTGAGGAGCATGATGGAGAGCGTGGAGGACCTGACTGAGGAGCATGATGGAGAGTGTGGAGGACCTGACTGAGAAGCATGATGGAGAGCATTGAGGACCTAGCTGAGGAGCATGATGGAGAGTGGAGGACTTGACTGAGGAACATGATTGAGAGCGTGGAGGACCTGACTGAGGAGCATTTTGGAGAATAAAGGACCTGATTGGGGAGCATGATGGAGAGCGTGGAGGACCTGACTGAGGAGCATGATGGAGAAACAGGAGGACCTGACTGAGGAGCATGATGGAGAGTGGAAGACCTGACTGAGGAGCATGATGGAGAGTGGAGGACCTGACTGAGGAGCATGATGGAGTGTGTGGAGGACCTGACTGAGGACCATGATGGAGAGTGGAGGACCTGACTAAGGGGCATGATGGAGAGTGTGGAGGACCTGACTGAGGAGCATGATGGACAGCGTGGAGGACCTGACTGAAGAGCATGATAGAAGAGTGTGGAGGATCTGACTGAGGAGCATGATGGAGAGAGTGGAGGACCTGACTGAGGAGCATGAGGGAGAGTGTGGAGGATCTGACTGAGGAGCATGATGGAGAGCGTGGAGGACCTGACTAAAGAGCATAATGGAGAGCGTGGAAGACCTGAGTGAGGAGCATGATGGATGGCGTGGAGGACCTGATTGAGGAGCATGGTGGAGAGTGGAGGACCTGACTGAGGATCATGATGGAGAGCATAGAGGACCTGACTGAGGAGCATGATGGACAGAGTGGAGGACCTGACTGAGGAACATGATGGAGAGAGTGGAGGAACTGACTGAAGAACATGATGGAGGGCGTGGAAGACCTGACTGAGGAGCATGATGGAGAGTGGAGGACCTGATTGAGGGGCATGATGGAGAGTGGAGGACCTGACTGTGGAGCATGATGGAGAGAGTGGAGGAACTGACAGAGGAGCATGATGGAGAATTGAGGACCTGACTGAGGAGCATGATGGAGAGTGGAGGACCTGATAGAGGAGCATGATGGAGAGAGTAGAGGACCTGACAGAAGAGCATGATGGGGAGCGTGGGGGACCTGACTGAGGAGCATGATGGAGAGAGTGGAGGACCTGACTGAAGATCATGATGGAGAGCATGGAGGACCTGACTGAGGAGCATGATTGAGGGCGTCGAGGACCTGACCGAAGAGCATGATGGAGAGCATGTAGGACCTGACTGAGGAACATGATGGAGGGCGTGGAGGACCTGACTGAGGAGCATGATGGAGAGTGGAGGACCTGATTGAGGGGCATGATGGAGAGTGGAGGACCTGACTGAGGAGCATGATGGAGAGAGTGGAGGATCTGCCTGAGGAGCATGATGGAGAGACTGGAGGACCTGACAGAGGAGCATGATGGAGAATTGAGGACCTGACTGAGGAGCATGATGGAGAGAGTGGAGGACCTGATTGAGGAGCATGATGGAGAGCGTGGAGGACCTGACTGAGGAGCATGATGGAGGGCGTGGAGGACCTGACTGAAGAGCATGATGGAGAGCATGGAGGACCTGACTGAGGAGCATGATGGAGGGCGTGGAGGACCTGACTGAGGAGCATGATGGAGAGTGGAGGACCTGACTGAGGATCATTGTGGAGATCATAGAGGACCTGACTGAGGAGCATGATGGAGAGAGTGGAGGACCTGCCGGAGGAGCATGATATAGAGAGTTGAAGACCTGGCTGAAGAGCATGATTGAGGGCGTGGAGGACCTGACAGTGGATCATGATGGAGAGTGGAGGACCTGACTGAGGAGCATGATGGAGAGTGGAAGACCTGACTGTGGAGCATGATGAAGAGCGTGGAGGACCTGAGAGTGGAGCATGATGGAGAGTTGAGGACCTGACTGGGGAGCATGATGGAGAGAGTGGAGGACCTGACTGGGGAGCATGATGGAGAGTGGAGGACCTGACTGGGGAGCATGATGGAGAGAGTGGAGGACCTGATTGAGGAGCATGATGGAGAGAGTGGAGGACCTGACAGAAGAGCACGATGGAGAGCGTGGAGGACCTGAGGAGCATGATGGAGAGAGTGGAGGACCTGACTGGGGGGCATGATGGAGAGTGGAGGACCTGATTGAGGAGCATGATGGAGAGAGTGGAGGACCTGACAGAAGAGCATGATGGAGAGCGTGGAGGACCTGACTGAGGAGCATGATGGAGAGAGTGGATTACCTGACAGAAGAGCAAGATGGACAGCGTGGAGGAACTGACTGAGGAGCATGATGGAAAGAGTGGAGGACCTGACAGAAGAGTATGATGGAGAGCCTGGAGGACCTGACTGAGGAGCATGATGGAGAGAGTGGAGGACCTGACTGAAGATCATGATGGAGAGCATGGAGGACCTGACTGAGGAGCATGATGGAGAGAGTGGAGGAACTGACAGAGGAGCATGATTGAGAATTGAGGACCTGACTGAGGAGCATGATGGAGAGTGGAGGACCTGATAGAGGAGCATGATGGAGAGAGTAGAGGACCTGACAGAAGAGCATGATGGGGAGCGTGGGGGACTTGACTGAGGAGCATGATGGAGAGAGTGGAGGACCTGACTGAAGATCATGATGGAGAGCATGGAGGACCTGACTGAGGAGCATGATTGAGGGCGTCGAGGACCTGACCGAAGAGCATGATGGAGAGCATGGAGGACCTGACTGAGGAACATGATGGAGGGCGTGGAGGACCTGACTGAGGAGCATGATGGAGAGTGGAGGACCTGATTGAGGGGCATGATGGAGAGTGGAGGACCTGACTGAGGAGCATGATGGAGAGAGTGGAGGATCTGCCTGAGGAGCATGATGGAGAGACTGGAGGACCTGACAGAGGAGCATGATGGAGAATTGAGGACCTGACTGAGGAGCATGATGGAGAGAGTGGAGGACCTGATTGAGGAGCATGATGGAGAGCGTGGAGGACCTGACTGAGGAGCATGATGGAGGGCGTGGAGGACCTGACTGAAGAGCATGATGGAGAGCATGGAGGACCTGACTGAGGAGCATGATGGAGGGCGTGGAGGACCTGACTGAGGAGCATGATGGAGAGTGGAGGACCTGACTGAGGATCATTGTGGAGATCATAGAGGACCTGACTGAGGAGCATGATGGAGAGAGTGGCGGACCTGCCTGAGGAGCATGATGGAGAGAGTTGAAGACCTGGCTGAAGAGCATGATTGAGGGCGTGGAGGACCTGACAGTGGATCATGATGGAGAGTGGAGGACCTGACTGAGGAGCATGATGGAGAGTGGAAGACCTGACTGTGGAGCATGATGAAGAGCGTGGAGGACCTGAGAGTGGAGCATGATGGAGAGTTGAGGACCTGACTGGGGAGCATGATGGAGAGAGTGGAGGACCTGACTGGGGAGCATGATGGAGAGTGGAGGACCTGACTGGGGAGCATGATGGAGAGAGTGGAGGACCTGATTGAGGAGCATGATGGAGAGAGTGGAGGACCTGACAGAAGAGCACGATGGAGAGCGTGGAGGACCTGAGGAGCATGATGGAGAGAGTGGAGGACCTGACTGGGGGGCATGATGGAGAGTGGAGGACCTGATTGAGGAGCATGATGGAGAGAGTGGAGGACCTGACAGAAGAGCATGATGGAGAGCGTGGAGGACCTGACTGAGGAGCATGATGGAGAGAGTGGATTACCTGACAGAAGAGCAAGATGGACAGCGTGGAGGAACTGACTGAGGAGCATGATGAAAAGAGTGGAGGACCTGACAGAAGAGTATGATGGAGAGCCTGGAGGACCTGACTGAGGAGCATGATGGAGAGTGGAGGACCTGATAGAGGAGCATGATGGAGAGAGTAGAGGACCTGACAGAAGAGCATGATGGGGAGCGTGGGGGACCTGACTGAGGAGCATGATGGAGAGAGTGGAGGACCTGACTGAAGATCATGATGGAGAGCATGGAGGACCTGACTGAGGAACATGATGGAGGGCGTGGAGGACCTGACTGAGGAGCATGATGGAGAGTGGAGGACCTGATTGAGGGGCATGATGGAGAGTGGAGGACCTGACTGAGGAGCATGATGGAGAGAGTGGAGGATCTGCCTGAGGAGCATGATGGAGAGACTGGAGGACCTGACAGAGGAGCATGATGGAGAATTGAGGACCTGACTGAGGAGCATGATGGAGAGAGTGGAGGACCTGATTGAGGAGCATGATGGAGAGCGTGGAGGACCTGACTGAGGAGCATGATGGAGGGCGTGGAGGACCTGACTGAAGAGCATGATGGAGAGCATGGAGGACTTGACTGAGGAGCATGATGGAGGGCGTGGAGGACCTGACTGAGGAGCATGATGGAGAGTGGAGGACCTGACTGAGGATCATTGTGGAGATCATAGAGGACCTGACTGAGGAGCATGATGGAGAGAGTGGAGGACCTGCCTGAGGAGCATGATGGAGAGAGTTGAAGACCTGGCTGAAGAGCATGATTGAGGGCGTGGAGGACCTGACAGTGGATCATGATGGAGAGTGGAGGACCTGACTGAGGAGCATGATGGAGAGTGGAAGACCTGACTGTGGAGCATGATGAAGAGCGTGGAGGACCTGAGAGTGGAGCATGATGGAGAGTTGAGGACCTGACTGGGGAGCATGATGGAGAGAGTGGAGGACCTGACTGGGGAGCATGATGGAGAGTGGAGGACCTGACTGGGGAGCATGATGGAGAGAGTGGAGGACCTGATTGAGGAGCATGATGGAGAGAGTGGAGGACCTGACAGAAGAGCACGATGGAGAGCGTGGAGGGCCTGAGGAGCATGATGGAGAGAGTGGAGGACCTGACTGGGGGGCATGATGGAGAGTGGAGGACCTGATTGAGGAGCATGATGGAGAGAGTGGAGGACCTGACAGAAGAGCATGATGGAGAGCGTGGAGGACCTGACTGAGGAGCATGATGGAGAGAGTGGATTACCTGACAGAAGAGCAAGATGGACAGCGTGGAGGAACTGACTGAGGAGCATGATGGAAAGAGTGGAGGACCTGACAGAAGAGTATGATGGAGAGCGTGGAGGACCTGACTGAGAAGCATGATGGAGAGTGGAGGACCTGACTGAGGAGCATGATGGAGAGTGGAGGACCTGACTGAGGAGCATGATGGAGAGTGGAGGACCTGACTGAGGAGCACAATGGAGAGAGTGGAGGACCTGACTGGGGAGCATGATGGAGAGAGTGGAGGACCTGAGTGCGGAGCATGATGGAGAGCGCGGAAAACCTGACTGAGGAGCATGATGAGTTGAGGACCTTACTGAGGAGCATGATGGAGAGCGGAAGACCTGACTGAGGAGCATGATGGAGAGTGTGGAGGACCTGACTGAGAAGCATGCTGGAGAGCGTTGAGGACCTGACTGAGGAGCATGATGAAGAGTGGAGGACTTGACTGAGGATCATGATTGAGAGCGTGGAGGACCTGACTGAGGAGCATTTTGGAGAATAAAGGACCTGACTGAGGAGCATGATGGAGAGTGTGGAGGACCTGACTGAGGAGCATGATGGAGAGCGTGAAGGACCTGATTGATGGAGAGAGTGGAAGACCTGACTGAGGAGCATGATGGAGAAAGTGGAGGACCTGACTGAGGAGCATGATGGAGAGTGGAAGACCTGACTGAGGAACATGATGGAGAGTTGAGGACCTGACTGAGGAGCATGACGGAGTGTGTGGAGGACCTGACTGAGGAGCATGATGGAGAATGGAGGACCTGACTAAAGGGCATGATGGAGAGTGTGGAGGACCTGACTGAGGAGCATGATGTAGAGAGTGGAACCTGACTGAAGAGCATGATCGACAGTGTGGAGGATCTGACTGAGGAGCATGATGGAAGGCGTGGAGGACCTGACTGAGGAGCATGATGGAGAGTGGAGGACCAGACTGAGGATCATTGTGGAGATCATAGAGGACCTGACTGAGGAGCATGATGGAGAGAGTGGAGGACCTGCCTGAGGAGCATGATGGAGAGAGTTGAAGACCTGGCTGAAGAGCATGATTGAGGGCGTGGAGGACTTGACAGTGGAGCATGATGGAGAGTGGAGGACCTGACTGAGGAGCATAATGGAGAGTGGAAGACCTGACTGTGGAGCATGATGAAGAGCGTGGAGGACCTGAGAGTGGAGCATGATGGAGAGTTGAGGACCTGACTGGGGAGCATGATGGAGAGAGTAGAGGACCTGACTGGGGAGCATGATGGAGAGAGTGGAGGACCTGACTGGGGAGCATGATGGAGAGTGTGGAGGACCTGATTGAGGAGCATGATGGAGAGAGTGGAGGACCTGACAGAAGAGCACGATGGAGAGCGTGGAGGACCTGAGGAGCATGATGGAGAGAGTGGAGGACCTGACCGAAGAGCATGATGGAGAGCGTGGAGGACCTGACTGAGGAGCATGATGGAGAGAGTGGATTACCTGACAGAAGAGCAAGATGGACAGCGTGGAGGAACTGACTGAGGAGCATGATGGAAAGAGTGGAGGACCTGACAGAAGAGTATGATGGAGAGCGTGGAGGACCTGACTGAGAAGCATGATGGAGAGTGGAGGACCTGACTGAGGAGCATGATGGAGAGTGGAGGACCTGACTGAGGAGCACGATGGAGAGAGTGGAGGACCTGACTTGGGAGCATGATGGAGAGAGTGGAGGACCTGAGTGCGGAGCATGATGGAGAGCGCGGAAAACCTGACTGAGGAGCATGATGAGTTGAGGACCTGACTGAGGAGCATGATGGAGAGCGGAAGACCTGACTGAGGAGCATGATGGAGAGTGTGGAGGACCTGACTGAGAAGCATGCTGGAGAGCGTTGAGGACCTGACTGAGGAGCATGATGAAGAGTGGAGGACTTGACTGAGGATCATGATTGAGAGCGTGGAGGACCTGACTGAGGAGCATTTTGGAGAATAAAGGACCTGACTGAGGAGTATGATGGAGAGTGTGGAGGACCTCACTGAGGAGCATCATGGAGAGCGTTAAGGACCTGATTGAGGAGCATGATGGAGAGAGTGGAAGACCTGACTGAGGAGCATGATGGAGAAAGTGGAGGACCTGACTGAGGAGCATGATGGAGAGTGAAAGACCTGACTGAGGAACATGATGGAGAGTTGAGGACCTGACTGAGGAGCATTTTGGAGAATAAAGGACCTGACTGAGGAGCATGATGGAGAGTGTGGAGGACCTGACTGAGGAGCATGATGTAGAGAGTGGAACCTGACCGAAGAGCATGATCGACAGTGTGGAGGATCTGACTGAGGAGCATGATGGAGGGCGTGGAGGACCTGACTGAGGAGCATGATGGAGAGTGGAGGACCAGACTGAGGATCATTGTGGAGATCATAGAGGACCTGACTGAGGAGCATGATGGAGAGAGTGGAGGACCTGCCTGAGGAGCATGATGGAGAGAGTTGAAGACCTGGCTGAAGAGCATGATTGAGGGCGTGGAGGACCTGACAGTGGAGCATGATGGAGAGTGGAGGACCTGACTGAGGAGCATGATGGAGAGTGGAAGACCTGACTGTGGAGCATGATGAAGAGCGTGGAGGACCTGAGAGTGGAGCATGATGGAGAGGCATGATGGAGCATGATGGAGAGTTGTGGACCTGACTGGGGAGCATGATGGAGAGAGTAGAGGACCTGACTGGGGAGCATGATGGAGAGAGTGGAGGACCTGACTGGGGAGCATGATGGAGAGTGTGGAGGACCTGATTGAGGAGCATGATGGAGAGAGTGGAGGACCTGACAGAAGAGCACGATGGAGAGCGTGGAGGACCTGAGGAGCACGATGGAGAGAGTGGAGGACCTGACAGAAGAGCATGATGGAGAGCGTGGAGGACCTGACTGAGGAGCATGATGGAGAGAGTGGATTACCTGACAGAAGAGCAAGATGGACAGCGTGGAGGAACTGACTGAGGAGCATGATGGAAAGAGTGGAGGACCTGACAGAAGAGTATGATGGAGAGCGTGGAGGACCTGACTGAGAAGCATGATGGAGAGTGGAGGACCTGACTGAGGAGCATGATGGAGAGTGGAGGACCTGACTGAGGAGCACGATGGAGAGAGTGGAGGACCTGACTGGGGAGCATGATGGAGAGAGTGGAAGACCTGACTGAGGAGCATGATGGAGAAAGTGGAGGACCTGACTGAGGAGCATGATGGAGAGTGGAAGACCTGACTGAGGAACATGATGGAGAGTTGAGGACCTGACTGAGGAGCATGACGGAGTGTGTGGAGGACCTGACTGAGGAGCATGATGGAGAATGGAGGACCTGACTAAAGGGCATGATGGAGAGTGTGGAGGACCTGACTGAGGAGCATGATGTAGAGAGTGGAACCTGACTGAAGAGCATGATCGACAGTGTGGAGGATCTGACTGAGGAGCATGATGGAGGGCGTGGAGGACCTGACTGAGGAGCATGATGGAGAGTGGAGGACCAGACTGAGGATCATTGTGGAGATCATAGAGGACCTGACTGAGGAGCATGATGGAGAGAGTGGAGGACCTGCCTGAGGAGCATGATGGAGAGAGTTGAAGACCTGGCTGAAGAGCATGATTGAGGGCGTGGAGGACTTGACAGTGGAGCATGATGGAGAGTGGAGAACCTGACTGAGGAGCATGATGGAGAGTGGAAGACCTGACTGTGGAGCATGATGAAGAGCGTGGAGGACCTGAGAGTGGAGCATGATGGAGAGTTGAGGACCTGACTGGGGAGCATGATGGAGAGAGTAGAGGACCTGACTGGGGAGCATGATGGAGAGAGTGGAGGACCTGACTGGGGAGCATGATGGAGAGTGTGGAGGACCTGATTGAGGAGCATGATGGAGAGAGTGGAGGACCTGACAGAAGAGCACGATGGAGAGCGTGGAGGACCTGAGGAGCATGATGGAGAGAGTGGAGGACCTGACAGAAGAGCATGATGGAGAGCGTGGAGGACCTGACTGAGGAGCATGATGGAGAGAGTGGATTACCTGACAGAAGAGCAAGATGGACAGCGTGGAGGAACTGACTGAGGAGCATGATGGAAAGAGTGGAGGACCTGACAGAAGAGTATGATGGAGAGCGTGGAGGACCTGACTGAGAAGCATGATGGAGAGTGGAGGACCTGACTGAGGAGCATGATGGAGAGTGGAGGACCTGACTGAGGAGCACGATGGAGAGAGTGGAGGACCTGACTTGGGAGCATGATGGAGAGAGTGGAGGACCTGAGTGCGGAGCATGATGGAGAGCGCGGAAAACCTGACTGAGGAGCATGATGAGTTGAGGACCTGACTGAGGAGCATGATGGAGAGCGGAAGACCTGACTGAGGAGCATGATGGAGAGTGTGGAGGACCTGACTGAGAAGCATGCTGGAGAGCGTTGAGGACCTGACTGAGGAGCATGATGAAGAGTGGAGGACTTGACTGAGGATCATGATTGAGAGCGTGGAGGACCTGACTGAGGAGCATTTTGGAGAATAAAGGACCTGACTGAGGAGTATGATGGAGAGTGTGGAGGACCTCACTGAGGAGCATCATGGAGAGCGTTAAGGACCTGATTGAGGAGCATGATGGAGAGAGTGGAAGACCTGACTGAGGAGCATGATGGAGAAAGTGGAGGACCTGACTGAGGAGCATGATGGAGAGTGAAAGACCTGACTGAGGAACATGATGGAGAGTTGAGGACCTGACTGAGGAGCATTTTGGAGAATAAAGGACCTGACTGAGGAGCATGATGGAGAGTGTGGAGGACCTGACTGAGGAGCATGATGTAGAGAGTGGAACCTGACCGAAGAGCATGATCGACAGTGTGGAGGATCTGACTGAGGAGCATGATGGAGGGCGTGGAGGACCTGACTGAGGAGCATGATGGAGAGTGGAGGACCAGACTGAGGATCATTGTGGAGATCATAGAGGACCTGACTGAGGAGCATGATGGAGAGAGTGGAGGACCTGCCTGAGGAGCATGATGGAGAGAGTTGAAGACCTGGCTGAAGAGCATGATTGAGGGCGTGGAGGACCTGACAGTGGAGCATGATGGAGAGTGGAGGACCTGACTGAGGAGCATGATGGAGAGTGGAAGACCTGACTGTGGAGCATGATGAAGAGCGTGGAGGACCTGAGAGTGGAGCATGATGGAGAGGCATGATGGAGCATGATGGAGAGTTGTGGACCTGACTGGGGAGCATGATGGAGAGAGTAGAGGACCTGACTGGGGAGCATGATGGAGAGAGTGGAGGACCTGACTGGGGAGCATGATGGAGAGTGTGGAGGACCTGATTGAGGAGCATGATGGAGAGAGTGGAGGACCTGACAGAAGAGCACGATGGAGAGCGTGGAGGACCTGAGGAGCACGATGGAGAGAGTGGAGGACCTGACAGAAGAGCATGATGGAGAGCGTGGAGGACCTGACTGAGGAGCATGATGGAGAGAGTGGATTACCTGACAGAAGAGCAAGATGGACAGCGTGGAGGAACTGACTGAGGAGCATGATGGAAAGAGTGGAGGACCTGACAGAAGAGTATGATGGAGAGCGTGGAGGACCTGACTGAGAAGCATGATGGAGAGTGGAGGACCTGACTGAGGAGCATGATGGAGAGTGGAGGACCTGACTGAGGAGCACGATGGAGAGAGTGGAGGACCTGACTGGGGAGCATGATGGAGAGAGTGGAGGACCTGAGTGCGGAGCATGATGGAGAGCGCGGAAAACCTGACTGAGGAGCATGATGAGTTGAGGACCTGACTGAGGAGCATGATGGAGAGCGGAAGACCTGACTGAGGAGCATGATGGAGAGTGTGGAGGACCTGACTGAGAAGCATGCTGGAGAGCGTTGAGGACCTGACTGAGGAGCATGATGAAGAGTGGAGGACTTGACTGAGGATCATGATTGAGAGCGTGGAGGACCTGACTGAGGAGCATTTAGGAGAATAAAGGACCTGACTGAGGAGTATGATGGAGAGTGTGGAGGACCTCACTGAGGAGCATCATGGAGAGCGTTAAGGACCTGATTGAGGAGCATGATGGAGAGAGTGGAAGACCTGACTGAGGAGCATGATGGAGAAAGTGGAGGACCTGACTGAGGAGCATGATGGAGAGTGAAAGACCTGACTGAGGAACATGATGGAGAGTTGAGGACCTGACTGAGGAGCATTTTGGAGAATAAAGGACCTGACTGAGGAGCATGATGGAGAGTGTGGAGGACCTGACTGAGGAGCATCATGGAGAGCGTTAAGGACCTGATTGAGGAGCATGATGGAGAGAGTGGAAGACCTGACTGAGGAGCATGATGGAGAAAGTGGAGGACCTGACTGAGGAGCATGATGGAGTGTGTGGAGGACCTGACTGAGGAGCATGATGGAGAATGGAGGACCTGACTAAAGGGCATGATGGAGAGTGTGGAGGACCTGACTGAGGAGCATGATGGAGAGAGTGGAACCTGACTGAAGAGCATGATCGACAGTGTGGAGGATCTGACTGAGGAGCATGATGGAGGGCGTGGAGGACCTGATTGAGGAGCATGATGGAGAGCGTGGAGGACCTGACTGAGGAGCATGATGGAGAGCGTGGATGACCTGACTGAAGAGCATAATGGAGAGAGTGGAGGACCTGACTGAAGAACATGATGGAGGGCGTGGAAGACCTGACTGAGGAGCATGATGGAAAGTGGAGGACATGATTGAGGAGCATGATGGAGAGAGTGGAGGACCTGACAGAAGAGCATGATGGAGAGCGTGGAGGACCTGACTGAGGAGCATGATGGAAGGCGTGGAGGACCTGACTGAAGAGCATGATGGAGAGCATGGAGGACCTGACTGAGGAGCATGATGGAGGGCGTGGAGGACCTGACTGAGGAGCGTGATGGAGAGAGTGGAGGACCTGCCTGAGGAGCATGATGGAGAGAGTTGAAGACCTGGCTGAAGAGCATGATTGAGGGCGTGGAGGACCTGACAGTGGAGCATGATGGAGAGTGGAGGACCTGACTGAGGAGCATGATGGAGAGTGGAAGACCTGACTGTGGAGCATGATGAAGAGCGTGGAGGACCTGAGAGTGGAGCATGATGGAGAGTTGAGGACCTGACTGGGGAGCATGATGGAGAGAGTGGAGGACCTGACTGGGGAGCATGATGGAGAGAGTGGAGGACCTGATTGAGGAGCATGATGGAGAGAGTGGAGTACCTGACAGAAGAGCATGATGGAGAGCGTGGAGGACCTGAGGAGCATGATGGAGAGAGTGGAGGACCTGACTGGGGGGCATGATGGAGAGAATGGAAGACTTGATTGAGGAGCATGATAGAGAGAGTGGAGGACCTGACAGAAGAGCATGATGGAGAGCGTGGAGGACCTGACTGAGGAGCATGATGGAGAGAGTGGATTACCTGACAGAAGAGCAAGATGGACAGCGTGGAGGAACTGACTGAGGAGCATGATGGAAAGAGTGGAGGACCTGACTGAGGAGCATGATGGAGAGTGGAGGACCTGACTGAGGAGCACGATGGAGAGAGTGGAGGACCTGACTGGGGAGCATGATGGAGAGCGCTGAAATGGAGAGCGCTGAAAACCTGACAGAGGAGCATGATGAGTTGAGGACCTTACTGAGGAACATGATGGAGAGAGTGGAGGACCTGAGTGCGGAGCATGATGGAGAGCGCTGAAATGGAGAGCGCTGAAACCCTGACTGAGGAGCATGATGAGTTGAAGACCTTACTGAGGAACATGATGGAGAGAGTGGAGGACCTGAGTGCGGAGCATGATGGAGAGCGCTGAAATGGAGAGCGCTGAAAACCTGACTGAGGAGCATGATGAGTTGAAGACCTTACTGAGGAACATGATGGAGAGAGTGGAGGACCTGAGTGCGGAGCATGATGGAGAGCGCTGAAATGGAGAGCGCTGAAAACCTGACAGAGGAGCATGATGAGTTGAGGACCTTACTGAGGAGCATGATGGAGAGCGGAAGACCTGACTGAGGAGCATGATTGAGAGCGTGGAGGACCTGACTGAGGAGCATGATGGAGAGTGTGGAGGACCTGACTGAGAATCATGCTGGAGAGCGTTGAGGACCTGGCTGAGGAGCATGATGAAGAGTGGAGGACTTGAGTGAGGATCATGATTGAGAGCGTGGAGGACCTGACTGAGGAGCATGATGGAAAGCGTGAAGGACCTGATTGAGGAGCATGATGGAGAGAGTGGAAGACCTGACTGAGGAGCATGATGGAGAAAGTGGAGGACCTGACTGAGGAGCATGATGGAGAGTGGAAGACCTGACTGAGGAGCATGATGGAGAGTTGAGGACCTGACTGAGGTGCATGATGGAGAGAGTGGAGGACCTGACTGAGGTGCATGATGGAGAGAGTGGAGGACCTGACTGAGGTGCATGATGGAGAGAGTGGAGGACCTGACAGAGGAGGATGATTGAGAGTTGAGGACCTGACTGAGGAGCATGATGGAGAGAGTGGAGGACCTGATTGAGGAGCATGATGGAGAGAGTGGAGGACCTGACTGAGGTGCATGATGGAGAGAGTGGAGGACCTGACAGAGGAGGATGATTGAGAGTTGAGGACCTGACTGAGGAGCATGATGGAGAGAGTGGAGGACCTGATTGAGGAGCATGATGGAGAGAGTGGAGGACCTGACTGAGGTGCATGATGGAGAGAGTGGAGGACCTGACAGAGGAGCATGATGGAGAGAGTGGAGGACCTGACTGAGGAGCATGATGGAGAGAGTGGAGGACCTGACAGAGGAGGATGATTGAGAGTTGAGGACCTGACTGAGGAGCATGATGGAGAGAGTGGAGGACCTGATTGAGGAGCATGATGGAGAGAGTGGAGGACCTGACAGAAAAGCATGATGGAGAGCGTGGAGGACCTGACTGAGGAGCATGATGGAGAGAGTGGATTACCTGACATAAGAGCATGATGGACAGCGTGGAGGACCTGACTGAGGAGCATGATGGAGAGAGTGGAGGACCTGACAGAAGAGCATGATGGAGAGCGTGGACGACCTGACTGAGGAGCATGATGGAGAGTGTGGAGGACCTGACTGAGGATCATGAAGTAGAGCGTGGAGGACCTGACTGAGGAGCATGATGGAAAGTGGAAGACCTGAGTGAGGAGCATGCTGGAGACTGTAGGACCTGACTAAGGAGCATGATGAAGAGTTGAGGACCTGACTGAGGAGCATGATGGAGAGCGGAAGACCTGACTGAGGAGCATGATGGATAGCGTGGAAGACCTGATTGAGGAGCATAAAGAAGAGAGTGGAGGACCTGACTGAGGAGCATGAAGGAGAGCGAGGAGGACCTGACTAAAGAGCATGATGGAGAGTATGGAAGACCTGACTGAGGAGCATGATGGAGAGTGTGGAGGACCTGATTGAGGAGCATGAATGAGAGTTGAAGACCTGACTGAGGAGCATGATGGAGAGTGGAGGACCTGACTGAGGAGCATGATGGAGAGTGGAGGACCTGACTGAGGAGGATGATGGAAAGCGTGGAGGACTTGACTGAGAAGCATGATGGAGAGGGTGGAGGAATTGACTGAGGAGCATGGTGGAGAGCGTGGAGGACCTGACTGAGGAGCATGATGGTGAGCGTGGAGGACCTGACTGAGGAGCATGGTGGAGAGCGTGGAGGACCTGACTGAGGAGCATGGTGGAGAACGTGGAGGACTTGACTGAGGAGCATGGTGGAGAGCGTGGAGGACCTGACTGAGGAGCATGGTGGTGAGCGTGGAGGACCTGTCTGAAGAGCATGGTGGTGAGCGTGGAGGACCTGACTGAGGAGCATGGTGGAGAGCGTGGAGGACCTGACTGAGGAGCATGGTGAAGAGCGTGGAGGACCTGACTGAGGAGCATGGTGGAGAGCGTGGAGGACCTGACTGAGGAGCATGATGGAGAGCGTGGAGGACCTGACTGAGGAGCATGATGGAGAGAGTGGAGGACCTGACTGAGGAGCATGATGGAGAGAGTGGAGGACCTGACTGAGGAGCATAATGGAGAGAGTGGAGGACCTGACTGAGGAGCATGATGGAGAGAGTGGAGGACCTGACTGAGGAGCATGATGGAGAGAATGGAGGACCTGACTGAGGAGCATGATGGAGAGAGTGGAGGACCTGACTGAGGAGCATGATGGAGAGAGTGGAGGACCTGACTGAGGAGCATGATGGAGAGAGTGGAGGACCTGCCTGAGGAGCATGATGGAGAGAGTGGAGGACCTGACTGAGGAGCATGATGGAGAGAGTGGAGGACCTGACTGAGGAGCATGATGGAGAGAGTGGAGGACCTGACTGAGGAGCATGATGGAGGGCGTGGAGGACCTGACTGAGGAGCATGATGGAGAGAATGGAGGACCTGACTGAGGAGCATGATGGAGAGAGAGTGGAGGACCTGACTGAGGAGCATGATGGAGAGAGTGGAGGACCTGACTGAGGAGCATGATGGAGAGAGTGGAGGACCTGACTGAGGAGCATGATGGAGGGCGTGGAGGACCTGACTGAGGAGCATGATGGAGAGAATGGAGGACCTGACTGAGGAGCATGATGGAGAGAGTGGAGGACCTGACTGAGGAGCATGATGGAGAGAGTGGAGGACCTGACTGAGGAGCATGATGGAGAGAGTGGAGGACCTGACTGAGGAGCATGATGGAGGGCGTGGAGGACCTGACTGAGGAGCATGTTGGAGAGAATGGAGGACCTGACTGAGGAGCATGATGGAGAGAGTGAAGGACCTGACTGAGGAGCATGATGGAGAGCGTGGAGGGCCTGACTGAGGAGCATGACGGAGTGAGTGGAGGACCTGACTGAGGAGCATGATGGAGAGAGTAGAGGACCTGACTGAGGAGCATGATGGAGAGAGAGTGGAGGACCTGACTGAGGAGCATGGTGGAGAGAGTGGAGGACCTGACTGAGGAGCATGATGGAGAGAGTGGAGGACCTGACTGAGGAGCATGATGGAGAGAGAGTGGAGGACCTGACTGAGGAGCATGATGGAGAGAGTAGAGGACCTGACTGAGTGAGGAGCATGATGGAGAGAGTGGAGGACCTGACTGAGGAGCATGATGGAGAGAGTGGAGGACCTGACTGAGGAGCATGATGGAGAGAGTAGAGGACCTGACTGAGGAGCATGATGGAGAGAGAGTGGAGGACCTGACTGAGGAGCATGATGGAGAGAGAGTGGAGGACCTGACTGAGGAGCATGGTGGTGAGCGTGGAGGACCTGACTGAGGAGCATGATGGAGAGAGAGTGGAGGACCTGACTGAGAAGCATGATGGAGAGAGATTGGAGGACCTGACTGGTTAGCATGGTGGACAATAAAGTCACACTGCCGTACCTGGGACAATTTACCATTATCCATCAGTTAGAAGAACTTTATAACGAGTTTTTGGTCCATCATGGGTCACTGTGACTTAAGGATGGTTCAGGGTGGACCGAAACATTTTGACTTAAGAATGGTTCAGGGTGGACCGAAACATTGTGACTTAAGAATGGTTCAGGGTGGACCGAAATATTGTGACTTAAGAATGGTTGAGAATGGACTGAAACATCGTGATAAGGTTCTTCACCTAAGTGCAGGTTTTTGGTAAAGATTTTTAAGATAAAAGTGTCTGGTAATATATTACAAGTTTTAGCAATATTTTTGCGTCAACATTGTTATTGAAGACGTTGACTGATTTTAAAAATAACAGTTGCAAGTAAATTGTCAAATATTGTAAATAATGTTCGCTAGATATACGACAATTGTTGTATCTTATGTCAACATTAGGTCAAAATCTTTATTATATTTGTGTAGTGAGTGTATTATCCAGGTGGGACATTAACCCCCGGTGGTGTGTGTCAGGGGGACGTGCCCTGGTGGAAGAGCACCTTCTTCGTCAGCGAGCGAGTGCTCTTCGGGACGTGGGACGGCGTCTTCACCTCCTGTCTCGTCAACCTGTTGGGTGTCATTGTCTTCCTGAGGGCAGGCTGGGTCGTAGGGGAGGCGGGCGTCCCTCTGGCAGCTCTTGTTGTCCTCGTCTCAGGTAAGAGAGAGAGAGAGAGAGAGAGAGAGAGAGAGAGAGAGAGAGAGAGAGAGAGAGAGAGAGAGAGAGAGAGAGGGGTAAATGTATGGGGTAGGAGGGGAGGGAAGACCGTATAAAAAACAACAGAGCTCTGAATATCACAATGTTTGCTCCCACCTGAACTCCTCGACTTGTCCTTCCACTAAACATTGACAGCCATACACTTTAGTTATGTAAAGTATAACGCTGTACAGGTGAACATAGAATAAGTTTACAGCTATACTGGTGAATCACAAACATGCCTATTAAATTTAGATCCCGTTGATCTTAGATAATGAGGAGCATATCTACCGTCTTAGCGTTTTCTCTTCAGCTCACGTTTTAGCTTAAATGTGTTAGGGTTTGATTCTTCAACGAAAGAGATGAGGGTAATGAAGGTACCTAGGTGCTGGTGACTGACTCTTCATCTAACACACTGCACCTACTTTTTCCTTCCTCGGCTCAAACATGATTGTCTCCCAGTCCTCAAGCGCTGTATAACTCGTAAGAACGGTCTTACTGCTTTTCCTTGATTATTAATAATAATAATAATAATAATAATAATAATAATAATAATAATATAATAATAATAATAATAATAATAATAATAATAATAATAATAATAATAATAATAATAATAATAATAATAACTAAGAATACGTACTTTTACTTGTCAGAGAATTCAGAAATTATTGTATCATTAACGAGTGTCAGCATCCTCATCACCAGCATCAGCAATCTCATCACCAGCATCAGCAGTCTCATCACCAGCGTCAGCAGTCTCATCACCAGCGTCAGCAACCTCGTCAGCCAGCGCCAGCAACTTGGTGTGATACGTTATTGATCATGCATAACGATATATAATGACGTTTGCGAGCACTGGCACAGGTGTGTGTGTGTGTGTGTGTGTGTGTGTGTGTGTGTGTGTGTGTGTGTGTGTGTGTGTGTACTCACCTAGTTAAGGTTGCAGGGGTCGAGTCCCAGCTCCTGGCCCCGCCTCTTCACTGGTCGCTACTAGGTCACTCTCCCTGAACAGTGAGCTTTATCATACCTCTGCTTAAAGCTATGTATGGATCCTGCCTCCACTACATCGCTTCCCAAACTATTCCACTTACTGACTGCTCTGTGACTGAAGAAATACTTCCTAACATCCCTGTGATTCATCTGTGTCTTCAACTACCAACTGTGTCCCCTTGTTGCTGTGTCCCACCTCTGGAACATCCTGTCTTTGTCCACCTTGTCAATTCTTCTCAGTATTTTGTATATCGTTATCATGTCCCCCCTATCTCTCCTGTCCTCCAGTGTCGTCAGGTCGATTTCCTTTAACCTCACCTCGTAGGACATACCTCTTAGCTCTGGGACTAGTCTTGTTGCAAACCTTTGCACTTTCTCTAGTTTCTTTACGTGCTTGGCTAGGTGTGGATTCCAAACTGGTGCCGCATACTCCAATATGGGCCTAATGTACATGGTGTACAGGGTCCTGAACGATTCTTTATTAAGATGTCGGAATTCTGTTCTTAGGTTTGCTAGGCGCCCATATGCTGAAGCAGTTATTTGCTTGATGTGTGCCTCAGGAGATGTGCCTGGTGCTATACTCATCCCAAGATATTTTTCCTTGTGTGAGGTTTGTAGTCTCTGGCCCCCTAGACTGTACTCCGTCTGCGGTCTTCTTTGCCCTTCCCCAATCTTCATGACTTTGCACTTGGTGGGGTTGAACTCCAGGAGCCAATTGCTGAACCAGGTCTGCAACCCGTCCAGATCCCTTTGTAGTTCTGCCTGGTCTTCGACCGAATGAATTCTTCTTATCAACTTCACATCATCTGCAAACGGGGACACTTCGGAGTCTATTCCTTCCGTCATGTCGTTCACAAATACCAGAAACAGCACTGGTCCTATGACTGACCCCTGTGGGACCCCGCTGGTCACAGACGCCCACTCTGACACCTCGCCACGTACCATGACTCGCTACTGTCTTCCTGACAAGTATTCCCTGATCCATTGTAGTGCCTTCCCTGTTATCCCTGCTTGGTCCTCCAGTTTTTGCACTAATCTCTTGTGTGGAACTGTGTCAAACGCTTTCTTACAGTCCAAGAAAATGCAATCTACCTACCCCTCTCTCTCTTGTCTTACTGCTGTCACCATGTCATAGAACTCCAGTAGGTTTGTGACACAGGATTTCCCGTCCCTGAAACCATGTTGGCTGTTGTTGATGAGATCATTCCTTTTTAGGTGTTCCACCACTCTTCTCCTGATAATCTTCTCCATGACTTTGCATACTATACATGGCAGTGTATGTACTCACCTATTTGTACTCACCTATTTGTGGTTGCAGGGGTCGATTCATAGCTCCTGGCCCCGCCTCTTCACTGATTGCTACTAGGTCCTCTCTCTCCCTGCTCCATGAGCTTTATCATACCTGTGTGTGTGCATGTGTGTTGCCGGGTGAACGTGAGAGGCTGCAGTGCAAGCCAAGGAGAAAGAAACATCTTGGGTTGAGTGTGTTGCAGGATGAACCTGAGAAACTGCAACACAATTAAAGGAGAAAGGAAACGGAATATGAATTAAGAAAATTTATTTTACAATCACGTTATAAACAGCTTGGCAGCCATATCCTCTTGACTGGGTGTGAGCTATGGTGTTATGGTACTAACATAGTAACCGTGTTGAGCTGCGTAATGATGTTACAGTGGTGGTGGTGCTGACCTCAGTGGTGTCAGCTGTGGGTATCTGCGAGAGGACGAGGATGGAGAGTGGTGGTATCTACTTCCTCATCTCCCATGTCTTGGGGTCACAGGTCGGAGGTTCGGTGGGACTTGTCTACTGCTTCGGTCAGGTGAGTGTCAACATGTGGGTCAAGTAAGTTCCAATACGTAGATCAGGTGAATGTCAACAACTGGGTCAGGTGAATGTCAGCACGTGGGACAGGGGAGTGCCAAGGCTGTGTTGTCAGCATATTAAACTGGAATTGCATTTATATGCGAATTAGGTAAAAGTTATATTTTTTATTAACACATCAGCCGTCTCCCACCAAGGCAGGGTGGCCCGAAAAAGAAAAACTTTCACCATCATTCACTCCATCACTGTCTTGCCAGAGGCACGATTACACTACAGTTATAAAACTGCGGCATTAAAAATACTTATACAATAAAAATTGTTACTAGCTTGGTGAAGGAAGCCTGGGAGCCGCGGCCACGTCAGGTACTGAAACACGAGTCTTACTTCCCCTAGACTTAGCGAGGGTTATTATCACCATTTTGATCGTAATTCTGTATAAACCAGCAAAAAAAAAAAAAAATACATTAATTTCAAAACGAATATACATTTGAAGCTATATTTTAATGTGTTAGAAGAATATTTTAAAGACGTAGATAAAATGGTACATAAAAAAGACACATTAATCTAAAATGTTATTTATCTGATTTCCGGTGACAACTGCAGACAGTGTTGGTATTATACAGTAAAGATGTGGTTAAATTACTATTTCTGGTCTTAACTGGATGTGCCTCAGTAGTGTCGAGGATTTAGTTCTCAGGGGAATGAACCAGAGTAATAATTTTTATCATTTACTGCTATACATACTCTCATCTCTATCTTTCATCTTTGAGAGTCCTCACTGACTATTATAGAGTAGCACCTTACAATCTCATATGTATATTTTTTAACACTGTCTAGAGGACACATAACATGATGACTGCCCTTGTATCTCAGACGGTGGGGATCTCACTGTGTGTAACCGGCTTCGGGGAGTCAATGGCAGAGTTGGTGTCAGTGCCGGGGATGTGGGCGGAGAAAGCCATGGGGTGTGGCGCTCTCCTGCTGCTGGCGCTCATTAATGTGGCTGGAGTGAAGTGGGTGATCAAGGTACAGTTCATCCTGCTGCTCCTGGTGGTCCTGGCTGCCCTTGACTTCCTCTTCGGCAGCTTCCTCGACCACTCTGATGGTTAGTATTACCCTCGACCACTCTGATGGTTAGTATTACCCTCGACCACTCTGATGGTTAGTATTACCCTCGACCACTCTGATGGTTAGTATTACCCTCGACCACTCTGATGGTTAGTATTACCCTCGACCACTCTGATGGTTAGTATTACCCTCGACCACTCTGATCGTTAGTATTACCCTCGACCACTCTGATGGTTAGTATTACCCTCGACCACTCTGATGGTTAGTGTTACCCTCGACCACTCTGATGGCTAGTATTACCCTCGACCACTCTGATGGTTAGTGTTACCCTCGACCACTCTGATGGATAGTATAACCCTCGACCACTCTGATGGTTAGTATTACCCTCGACCACTCTGATGGTTAGTGTTACCCTCGACCACTCTGATGGTTAGTGTTACCCTCGACCACTCTGATGGTTAGTATTACCCTCGACCACTCTGATCGTTAGTATTACCCTCGACCACTCTGATGGCTAGTATTACCCTCGACCACTCTGATGGTTAGTGTTACCCTCGACCACTCTGATGGCTAGTATTACCCTCGACCACTCTGATGGTTAGTGTTACCCTCGACCACTCTGATGGCTAGTATTACCCTCGACCACTCTGATGGTTAGTATTACCCTCGACCACTCTGATGGCTAGTATTACCCTCGACCACTCTGATGGTTAGTATTACCCTCGACCACTCTGATGGTTAGTATTACCCTCGACCACTCTGATCGTTAGTATTACCCTCGACCACTCTGATGGCTAGTATTACCCTCGACCACTCTGATGGTTAGTGTTACCCTCGACCACTCTGATGGCTAGTATTACCCTCGACCACTCTGATGGTTAGCGTTGTCATAGTTTCTATCTATCTCATTTCCTAACAGTATGTATAAGAGAACCCTCGTTGCCTGCTTGAGGGTGTGTGAAATAGAGATCCTTTCTATCAGGGAGAACCTTCGATGTCTTTCTAAGAGAGACACTGTCTAAGAGAGAGCCATTGCTATCTTTCTCAGAAAGGAGGAGATCGTTTCAGTCAGAGAGAGAGAGAGAGAGAGAGAGAGAGAGAGAGAGAGAGAGAGAGAGAAAGGAGGGAAGGAGAAATATATTTTAGTAATTATTTACGTACAGTTATAAAGCCTTTCAATAATTGTGAGCAACCACGTTCAGATATATATGAAAATGTTTTAAGGAAAGAATAATTTAAAAAAAAAGCCGCAAACCAAATGTTATAGCAAAGTTACATGGTGAGAGCAGCGGGAGGATGGTGAGAGCAGCGGGAGGATGGTGAGAGCAGCGGGAGGATGGTGAGAGCAGCGGGAGGATGGTGAGAGCAGCGGGAGGATGGTGAGAGCAGCGGGAGGATGGTGAGAGCAGCGGGAGGACGGTGAGAGCAGCGGGAGGATGGTGAGAGCAGCGGGAGGATGGTGAGAGCAGCGGGAGGATGGTGAGAGCAGCGGGAGGATGGTGAGAGCAGCGGGAGGACGGTGAGAGCAGCGGGAGGACGGTGAGAGCAGCGGGAGGATGGTGAGAGCAGCGGGAGGATGGTGAGAGCAGCGGGAGGATGGTGAGAGCAGCGGGAGGATGGTGAGAGCAGCGAGAGGATGGTGAGAGCAGCGGAAGGATGGTGAGAGCAGCGAGAGGATGGTGAGAGCAGCGGGAGGATGGTGAGAGCAGCGGGAGGATGGTGAGAGCAGCGGGAGGATGGTGAGAGCAGCGAGAGGATGGTGAGAGCAGCGGGAGGATGGTGAGAGCAGCGGGAGGACGGTGAGAGCAGCGGGAGGACGGTGAGAGCAGCGGGAGGATGGTGAGAGCAGCGGGAGGATGGTGAGAGCAGCGGGAGGATGGTGAGAGCAGCGGGAGGATGGTGAGAGCAGCGAGAGGATGGTGAGAGCAGCGGAAGGATGGTGAGAGCAGCGGGAGGATGGTGAGAGCAGCGGGAGGATGGTGAGAGCAGCGGGAGGAAGGTGAGAGCAGCGGGAGGACGGTGAGAGCAGCGGGATGACGGTGAGAGCAGCGGGATGACGGTGAGAGCAGCGGGAGGATGGTGAGAGCAGCGGAAGGATGGTGAGAGCAGCGGGAGGACGGTGAGAGCAGCGGATGGATGGTGAGAGCAGCGGAAGGATGGTGAGAGCAGCGGGAGGACGGTGAGAGTAGCAGGAGGATGGTGAGAGCAGCGGGAGGATGGTGAGAGCAGCGGGAGGACGGTGAGAGCAGCGGGAGGATGGTGAAAGCAGCGGGAGGACGGTGAGAGCAGCGGGAGGACGGTGAGAGCAGCGGGAGGACGGTGAGAGCAGCGGGAGGATGGTGAGAGCAGCGGGAGGATGGTGAGAGCAGCGGGAGGATGGTGAGAGCAGCGGGAGGAAGGTGAGAGCAGCGGGAGGACGGTGAGAGCAGCGGGAGGACGGTGAGAGCAGCGGGAGGACGGTGAGAGCAGCGGATGGACGGTGAGAGCAGCGGGAGGACGGTGAGAGCAGCGGGAGGACGGTGAGAGCAGCGGGAGGACGGTGAGAGCAGCGGGAGGACGGTGAGAGCAGCGGGAGGACGGTGAGAGCAGCGGGAGGACGGTGAGAGCAGCGGGAGGACGGTGAGAGCAGCGGGAGGACGGTGAGAGCAGCGGGAGGACGGTGAGAGCAGCGGGAGGACGGTGAGAGCAGCGGGAGGACGGTGAGAGCAGCGGATGGACGGTGAGAGCAGCGGGAGGACGGTGAGAGCAGCGGGAGGACGGTGAGAGCAGCGGGAGGACGGTGAGAGCAGCGGATGGACGGTGAGAGCAGCGGGAGGACGGTGAGAGCAGCGGATGGACGGTGAGAGCAGCGGGAGGACGGTGAGAGCAGCGGGAGGACGGTGAGAGCAGCGGATGGACGGTGAGAGCAGCGGGAGGACGGTGAGAGCAGCGGGAGGACGGTGAGAGCAGCGGATGGATGGTGAGAGCAGCTGCAGTAGTAATCACAGTCACACGATGGATAATTTAAGAGACTGTAAGCAACAATCGCGGCACCGGAGGCAGTTGTCTTGTGCTTGTGATATGTTGGTAATAAGTTTAAGGAATATAGCTTGAAGACGCTTTAATGTTGTCAGTAAAGAGGTTGATGAGTTGCCTCGTCTGGTGAGTCTTAGACAGAGCCCTTCCCTCTTAGTTTGTTGAGTACCTTCCCTCTTGGTTTGTTGAGTACCTTCCCTCTTAGTTTGTTGAGTACCTTCCCTCTTAGTTTGTTGAGTACCTTCCCTCTTGGTTTGTTGAGTACCTTCCCTCTTAGTTTGTTGAGTACCTTCCCTCTTGGTTTGTTGAGTACCTTCCCTCTTAGTTTGTTGAGTACCTTCCCTCTTAGTTTGTTGAGTACCTTCCCTCTTAGTTTGTTGAGTACCTTCCCTCTTAGTTTGTTGAGTACCTTCCCTCTTAGTTTGTTGAGTACCTTCCCTCTTAGTTTGTTGAGTACCTTCCCTCTTAGTTTGTTGAGTACCTTCCCTCTTGGTTTGTTGAGTACCTTCCCTGTTAGTTTGTTGAGTACCTTCCCTCTTAGTTTGTTGAGTACCTTCCCTCTTAGTTTGTTGAGTACCTTCCCTCTTAGTTTGTTGAGTACCTTCCCTCTTAGTTTGTTGAGTACCTTCCCTCTTAGTTTGTTGAGTACCTTCCCTCTTAGTTTGTTGAGTACCTTCCCTCTTAGTTTGTTGAGTACCTTCCCTCTTAGTTTGTTGAGTACCTTCCCTCTTAGTTTGTTGAGTACCTTCCCTCTTAGTTTGTTGAGTACCTTCCCTCTTAGTTTGTTGAGTACCTTCCCTCTTAGTTTGTTGAGTACCTTCCCTCTTAGTTTGTTGAGTACCTTCCCTCTTAGTTTGTTGAGTACCTTCCCTCTTAGTTTGTTGAGTACCTTCCCTCTTAGTTTGTTGAGTACCTTCCCTCTTAGTTTGTTGAGTACCTTCCCTCTTAGTTTGTTGAGTACCTTCCCTCTTGGTTTGTTGAGTACCTTCCCTCTTAGTTTGTTGAGTACCTTCCCTCTTGGTTTGTTGAGTACCTTCCCTCTTGGCTTGTTGAGTACCTTCCCTCTTAGTTTGTTGAGTACCTTCCCTCTGGGTTTGTTGAGTACCTTCCCTCTTGGCTTGTTGAGTACCTTCCCTCTTGGTTTGTTGAGTACCTTCCCTCTTAGTTTGTTGAGTACCTTCCCTCTTGGTTTGTTGAGTACCTTCCCTCTTGGTTTGTTGAGTACCTTCCCTCTTGGTTTGTTGAGTACCTTCCCTCTTGGTTTGTTGAGTACCTTCCCTCTTGGTTTGTTGAGTACCTTCCCTCTTAGTTTGTTGAGTACCTTCCCTCTTGGTTTGTTGAGTACCTTCCCTCTTGGTTTGTTGAGTACCTTCCCTCTTGGTTTGTTGAGTACCTTCCCTCTTGGTTTGTTGAGTACCTTCCCTCTTGGTTTGTTGAGTACCTTCCCTCTTGGCTTGTTGAGTACCTTCCCTCTTAGTTTGTTGAGTACCTTCCCTCTTGGTTTGTTGAGTACCTTCCCTGTTGGCTTGTTGAGTACCTTCCCTGTTGGCTTGTTGAGTACCTTCCCTGTTAGCTTGTTGAGTACCTTCCCTCTTGGTTTGTTGAGTACCTTCCCTCTTGGTTTGTTGAGTACCTTCCCTCTTGGTTTGTTGAGTACCTTCCCTCTTGGTTTGTTGAGTACCCTCCCTCTTGGTTTGTTGAGTACCTTCCCTCTTGGTTTGTTGAGTATCTTCCCTCTTGGTTTGTTGAGTACCTTCCCTCTTGGTTTGTTGAGTACCTTCCCTCTTGGTTTGTTGAGTACCTTCCCTCTTGGTTTGTTGAGTACCTTCCCTGTTGGCTTGTTGAGTACCTTCCCTGTTAGCTTGTTGAGTACCTTCCCTGTTGGCTTGTTGAGTACCTTCCCTGTTGGCTTGTTGAGTACCTTCCCTGTTGCCTTGTTGAGTACCTTCCCTGTTTGCTTGTTGAGTACCTTCCCTGTTGGCTTGTTGAGTACCTTCCCTGTTGGCTTGTTGAGTACCTTCCCTGTTGGCTTGTTGATTACCTTCCCTCTTGGTTTGTTGAGTACCTTCCCTGTTGGCTTGTTGAGTACCTTCCCTGTTAGCTTGTTGAGTACCTTCCCTGTTGGCTTGTTGAGTACCTTCCCTGTTGGCTTGACGAGTACCTTCCCTGTTAGCTTGTTGAGTACCTTCCCTGTTGGCTTGTTGAGTACCTTCCCTGTTGGTTTGTTGAGTACCTTCCCTGTTGGCTTGTTGATTACCTTCCCTCTTGGTTTGTTGAGTACCTTCCCTGTTGGCTTGTTGAGTACCCTCCCTGTTGGCTTGTTGAGTACCTTCACTGTTAGCTTGTTGAGTACCTTCCCTGTTAGCATGTTGAGTACCTTCCCTGTTGGTTTGTTGAGTACCTTCCCTGTTGGCTTGTTGAGTACCTTCCCTGTTAGCTTGTTGAGTACCTTCCCTGTTGGCTTGTTGAGTACCTTCCCTGTTGGCTTGTTGAGTACCTTCCCTGTTGCCTTGTTGAGTACCTTCCCTCTTGGTTTGTTGAGTACCTTCCCTGTTGGCTTGTTGAGTACCTTCCCTGTTGGCTTGTTGAGTACCTTCCCTGTTGGCTTGTTGAGTACCTTCCCTGTTGGCTTGTTGAGTACCTTCCCTGTTGGCTTGTTGAGTACCTTCCCTGTTGGCTTGTTGATTACCTTCCCTCTTGGTTTGTTGAGTACCTTCCCTGTTGGCTTGTTGAGTACCTTCCCTGTTAGCTTGTTGAGTACCTTCCCTGTTGGCTTGTTGAGTACCTTCCCTGTTGGCTTGACGAGTACCTTCCCTGTTAGCTTGTTGAGTACCTTCCCTGTTGGCTTGTTGAGTACCTTCCCTGTTGGCTTGTTGAGTACCTTCCCTGTTGGCTTGTTGATTACCTTCCCTCTTGGTTTGTTGAGTACCTTCCCTGTTGGCTTGTTGAGTAGCCTCCCTGTTGGCTTGTTGAGTACCTTCCCTGTTAGCTTGAGTACCTTCCCTGTTAGCATGTTGAGTACCTTCCCTGTTGGTTTGTTGAGTACCTTCCCTGTTGGCTTGTTGAGTACCTTCCCTGTTGGCTTGTTGAGTACCTTCCATGTTAGCTTGTTGAGTACCTTCCCTCTTGGTTTGTTGAGTACCTTCCCTGTTGGCTTGTTGAGTACCCTCCCTGTTATCTTGTTGAGTACCTTCCCTGTTAGCTTGTTGAGTACCTTCCCTGTTAGCATGTTGAGTACCTTCCCTGTTGGTTTGTTGAGTACCTTCCCTGTTGGCTTGTTGAGTACCTTCCCTGTTGGTTTGTTGAGTACCTTCCCTGTTGGCTTGTTGAGCACCTTTCCTGTTTTCTTGTTGAGCACCACCCACTTACAGCAGACCAATTGCAGAGAGCATTCGTTTCCTTGAGACTACGTGTATGAGATGAATCCTGCATGTGTAGTGGATGTAGGTGGTGGGTGTCAGTTGGAGACATTAGCAGAGGCCACAGTCTCTAATGTTGATCCTGGCTGATGGCTCGAAGTTTCCGTGTTCACTCATTTGGGAGATTTGTTGAGCCACCTGCATGCCCTCAGTGACCTGACCCAACACACGACCTGACCTGCGGAACATCCAAGTACGTATCTGAGACTGTTTTATATTTTGGGAAAATACATTGGGCGAGATATGAATGCTGAAAATGAAAGAGATAGTACATGGATAGACGAGGAGGATCTTTCATCGATTCTAAGTTTAAATTCTGTCTAAATAAACCTTCATTCTGAGCTCACCTGATAAGACTGTCATTGAGGCAGATCTTCATCTGCGGACCCAGAATCCAGGTCATTGTGCCCAGGTCAAAGTCAGCAGCCACTGCTACCACGGCGCCCCGCAAGTCCCTGTAACCCGTGTCCTGCTGGGGCAGGGACGCTTTTTCAGAAGGAAGGTACTGTGTTCGGGACGGGATGGGACATCACTCGGGCTACTTATTAACATTTCACCACTATCCCACAAATTAAAAATGAAAAAAAAATCCAGTCCGTCTTTGTTATTAGTTCAGAATGGATCGAAACGTCTAGTTTCTATTTCCCATTTGTAAATGTATTTTGATTTTTATTATTTTTATTCATTAGCACATTTGAAAAAAATATTATCATCACCCTCGCGGATCTGAGTTAGTGATCTTGATAAAAAAAATTGTATGGCACCGAAAGGAACTAAATTATAATTACTGCATGCATTGGTTTGACATCATCAAAACAACTCTGAATCGCTGGCTCTCGCTATCTCTCTCTGTGTATTTGATTGTCTGTTCACCTATGTGCGAGAGAGCAGCCCTATTCCTTAAAGACCCGGTAGCTTATTCCCTCCACCTTTCCCGTCGTACCTGTTCCTCGGCTACTCCTATGTACCCGTTGTGAAGGATGCGGGGGCAAGCCTCGCTATCGAAGCTTTTCTTTCTGTCGCGAACAAAATGCGTTCCTTCTCTCTCATCTTCGTCGCCGTCGTCGTTTTCTAAGGGGTCCCAGTAGTGTCGCTGGGGAGGGAGGGACCGCGGGGCGTCATACAAGAGGTCGCCCAGGAGAATCCACTCGTTCTGACAACAGGCAAACACCCGTGACCCCTTGTACCCGAAACCATTCCTCCCCGTCAGCAAGGCTTCGAACTCTGACCCTAGCTGTCCTGTTCCCTCCAGCACCTGTAGATACACAAATAACCAGTGTAGGTTTGACTCTGTGGATAAGAGGACAGAATCTGTTGATAATACAAATGAGGATGTGGAATGGATTGTACTTGGCAAAATTAGCAAATAGGCAAGGCTTGCTGAAACTTATGAATAAGGGCATTTATTTTTACTACGTGAGGTAGAAAAGACAGATAATGGAGGTCTATGGTCAATATTGAAGGCAACACAATATCTTGTAGTACATGTGTAGGATATTTTATTATTATTAGTAGTAGTAGTATTACTGTATCGCGATAAGCCCGTGTTGGCTCGATCCTCTTTCCACTAATAGCAAGAGAAACTATTATAGCAGTCAGGCTTTCCCTGGAGAATAATGGGAGCACAGACGTGAGGGTAATGGCAAGACATTGATGCTCACTAATTATGTATTTCATGGGGATATGATAAACCCCTAGGGATCATACAGCGCCTGCGGAGTATGGAGGAATTAAGTCTGATCAGAAGAAGGGGAGAGTAGTGCGAATTCCTTGGATTAAGAGCCCCTCACCAGCATCTAGACACCCCCCTTAAAGGGTTTAAGGCCTACAGAAAAAAATAGAGAACTGCAGGTCAGGATGTTTTGGAAAGAAAGCGAAGGATTGACAACTATCCATGACGATTCACAACTGACATCCACTAAGTGACAGAGCACTGCATAAATCCATTTTAACGCTATTTAAAGTGAGTTTGATGAAGAGGAAGTGAGGACTGAAGCCAGTAAGAAAATCAGCTTGTGAGATAATTTAAAAGTTAAGTCTGAGAGGTGCTTTCTTAAATGCCTTGTCGTATATTATAAATAAAAATGCTTTTATAAAGAAGCAGAGAGGGTTTTAATAGAGTCCTTGTAAGTCTTTCCTGGTTAAATAAAACGCTGGAGTTTGATCACAAACTTCAGCTTTATGGTATTAAGTAACTTGGTGTAGTCATGGTTAACTAAGTGCTACATAGGAATATCAACAGCAGCATTAACAACAGGAGCGGCAATGAGACTGGTGAAGCTGGCTAGCCTCTCACCTTGATTACAATCCTTCCCAATGGTTGGTCCTGCAAGGAGAAGTCAATAAAAAAGTTCTTGCTGGAAATGGCGGCTGGGACGAGAGTTGGGGAGAACTGAGGCGAAGAGCCACCTTGTAGGCTTTGAGTGATGCCAGAGAACAACTGAGACACCATTCTCTCTTACACCTGGAGGAGGAGAAGAACCTGTCTTACTACGACCGTGTGTGTGTGTGTGTGTGTTTGTGTGTGTGTGTGTGTGTGTGTGTGTGTGTGTGTGTGTGTGTGTGTGTGTGTGTGTGTGTGTGTGTGTGTGTGTGTGTGTGTGTGTGTTTGTGTGTGTGTGTGTGTGGGTAAATGGGTGTAATTCGTAAATGAGAGTACAGTAAGACGATGTAGTGTTCCCTCGGCACGGTTGTTACCTGCAGAATAAATAGATGAACCAGGTGTTACTCGTGTACTGAACAGGTTAATTATAATTATCATGTTCCTGAGAAGCACCAAGAAAGACGCATTAGCAACTTTAGGGAAGCTATGGATTGACAAAGTTTTAGTGAGGGAAATATCTTTAAATAAAAGTTTCCTAACATTGCATACGTGTCTTTCCTATACGTCTGTGGTATTGATAAACCTAATGTCACACAAGAAGCGCTAAACTTGCAGGAGTCATACAGCTCCTGAATAAGTATGGAACCAATGTTTTAAATATGGAACATATTAAACATGCTTGGAACAGAAGTCCAAATGTTGACAGACCAAGTTTAAGATTGTTCTCGCTAAGTTTGCTTTTCCGTATGAAATATTCAGGTGTCACAAGCGTCTCTCAGAATACTTTCTTCAAAAATGTCTTGGAGAGAATAATACTTTTTCTATATTTATCTTAGAACACATCACAAACATGCAAGATGCTAGAAAGTAGATATAATGAAGAAATATTACACAACTGTTAATGCTCACAATATCTCCTAATATTAATGTAATAAAGTTGGTAGAATTACCGACAATATGTAAAGTAAAAGGACATAAGTGCAACTAATGTGACATTTATTGTGGCAACGTTTCGCTCTCCAGGAGCTTTATCAAGCCATTACAAACAATACATGGACACAGAGGGTATATAAAGGCTCTGAGTGAGGTGCAATACTAGTGAGGTAACATTTCGATGTTCACTAGTGGTAGTGGTAGTAGTAGTAGTAGTAGTAGTAGTGACAAAAATAATACAATAAGGAAGAGCAATTAATTCGTACATGAGTAAAAGGATATAAAAGCTATTACTTGGGTAACCAAGTAATAGCTTACTATCACTACCACTAGTGAACATCGAAATGTTACCTCACTAGTATTGCACCTCACTCAGAGCCTTTATATACCCTCTGTGTCCATGTATTGTTTGTAATGGCTTGATAAAGCTCCTGGAGAGCGAAACGTTGCCACAATAAATGTCACATTAGTTGCACTTGTGTCCTTTTACTCCTAATATTAATGTTCAGCAAATTTGTGTTATTAATTACTTATCTTCTCTACTCGCTAATGACATAATTGTTGGTTTTAGGAACATAAGAATAGAGGAACACCGCAGCAGGCCTACTGGCCCATATTAGGCAAATTCTTCTCAAATCCAACCATTGATACATACACATTTGTCCATTATATTCCTAGAGTCACCCAGGAAATCAGCCTCAATAACCCTAATACAGTCGATGTTTGGTTGTTCTTACTCAAATTTAACCCTTCTCACTCATACAGTTGTCTAACCTTGCTATATAATACCTTGGCTGTGTGGAAACTTACTGAGTTATGTTTTGTGTGTTAATACCATGCTAAGTGACTGTTGCAGAGCCAGGAGTGACGGGTTGGTCTGCTGTGACGTGGACCAACAACACGTCCCCAGGGTACACGCAGGGCACCTCCTGGTTCACAGTACTGGGTGTCTTCTTTCCCAGTGTGACGGGCATCATGGCTGGAATCAACATGAGCGGTGACCTGCGAAACCCAGCCAGGGACATTCCTGTTGGGACACTCTCCGCCCTAGGCCTAAGGTACGCCCACCCCAGCTCACACTGACGCCCACCCCAGCTCACACTGGCACCCACCCCAGCTCACACTGACGTTCACCCCAGCTCACACTGGCACCCACCCCAGCTCACACTGACGCCCACCCCAGGTCACACTGGCACTCACCCCATCTCACACTGACGCCCACCCCAGCTCACACTGACGCCCACCCCAGCTCACACTGACGCTCACCCCAGCTCACACTAACGCCCACCCCAACTCACACTGACGTCCATCTCTGTACCATTCGCAGGATGTGTATAGGGTGCATAATAAAGATATTATTAAACTAACTGACTCATCTCTTCTGTAACTCCTTATCTCTCTTCAGCTCATTTGCAATATCTAATGCCTCTCTGTCTTCCTTATATTACTGTATATCCAACAAGTTGATTGCACAGAGACTTTAACTGCCATTACCCACACTGGTTTAGGGCTTCTTGAAATACAGTGCAAGACAGTCCTGAAATATATTATGCCTTTTATCATTCCTGCAGTATCTTATGCATCTTTATCTCTTCTGCAGTACTGTTCTTTACTTGGTGTTTGTGGTAGTGTTGGGTGCTACTGTGGAGAGGAAAGTGCTGCTCAATGATTATATGATCACGGAGAAAGTGTCAGCTCTAGGTGAGTCACCTTTATATCATACTATAGAAAACGGACTTCTATTCAATACCGGTTTTCTAATTTCACGATGAACTGCTGTAAAATAAGAAGAGTTATGACCGCGGAAATATTTTACGTTAATTAAGTTTTATTGAAAGTCATTACTTAAGTTGAGATTTTTAAATATAGTCTTGCATATTTACTTACGTGTCAGTTAATTTAGGATAATCCAATTGGTTAATTTACACATTGGTTGACTTTTGGGTAAATACCACTCACAAGTTAACATATAAATAATATTTCATTTTAAGAAAAATGAACGGTGAAAAGTGTGTATGATTTAGCGTAAAGAAGCCAGTTTGTATGCCCTTACGTATTTAGCCCTTTCCTGTGAACATAATGTTAGCTCAACGCCAAAGTGGATTAATTCCATGTTGTGATCTATATATTTAAAAATATTTATGTATACAACCAAACAGAGATATATAATAAACGCTGGTTAACGTCACATGAATCGCAATGAGAAAGTGAAACAAAATGTAAGAACAATATTGAATATTTCAAGCTACAACTGAGACCACCTTCACTTAAGAAGTTTTTAAGCCCTATAATTGTGATTAAACTATCAGTGTATACAGTATATACTGAGAGATATATGCCTTTGTGTTGATTCTGACCCTCGTGGGTTGTAATGTGCTAGAAATCATCTTGTTAAATTTCATTTTCTCTTTATTACATCAAGGATACCTTAGACAGTTTACATATAATTGTGCTGAAACCAGCTACTTCAGAGATCTTATGTTAATTGGGGATTGTTAAGCAGTTTCAAACCTAACCTAACCTAAGTTTCAAACTGGCTCTATGCCATCAGACTATGGGACGATTGTAAGGTGAAGAAACGGACTTAACCTTGTGTCCAGGTATAGGGTTACCTGGGATCCTGGTATCTTGGGCTAGTAGGTAATGTCAGAATAAGACCTCAGTTAACTTATGTCCTGCTTAATAATAAAAGCTGTCGCCATATTCGAATGCTGTCAAAACCATTATAGTCAACATTTACATGCGCTGGTAATGTTCTTGACATCAGCAACACGTTCTTAAGAGTGTGGATTCTAGCTTAGGTTCAGAGAATCAACTGATAACAAGTAAGTCTCGGTACTTAATTCAGTGACCCAGAGACGCTTGAATACATGTTAAATAGCTGTAGCCTGGTGGCTAAAGCTCTCGCTTCACACGGCGAGCGTCTGGGTTCGATTCCCAGCTAGGGTAGAAACACTGGGGGGTGTTTCTTTACACCAGTTGTCTGTGTTCCCCATCAGTAAAATGGGAACCTGGGAGTTAGTGGACTGGTGTGGGTCGCATCCCGGTACAAAACTGACTTAATTTGCCCGTATTGCTCTGCATAACAAGCAGCTTTATAGTAGTGTAACTGATGTCAGTTAGGTCTGTATACCTTGTGCATGTACTTGTAGAAATAAAGATATTATAATACACTCAGGGATATCTACTAAATTAATTGGGCTCCCTGAGAAACAAAAAGTGGCCATGGTCTGTCTTCCCTGGTTCCTAATGCCAGACTCCCCTGAGGATATTCAAAGAGACTGCCAGCCTACATTGGGGGGCTGATCTGGAGCACTGTTGCCAAATGGCTGGGAAAGGTAATAATATAATATTATGTAATAAAATATTCCTATTGGTAAAAAAAGAATGAAAAGATGGGGTGGTAGGGGAAGTGGAATATTCAAACAGCTTGAAGAAATCCAAATATTCTTCCCTGAAGCCTTTTTATCCACTTCTCCGAGGCTATGGGTCCCACAATTTACACCAGAAGTGGACCCCAAAATTATATATATATATATATATATATATATATATATATATATATATATATATATATATATATATATATATATAATATCTTTAATTCTACAAGTACATGTACAAGGTATATAGTCCTGGCTGACATCAATGACATACTACTATATAGAAAGCCACTTGTTATGTAGAGCATTTCGGGCAAATTAGGCCAATTTTGTCCCAGGATGCGACCCCACACCAGTCGACTAACACCCAGGTACCCATTTTATACTGATGAGTGAACATGGACAGCAGATGTCTAATTGAAACACTTCCTAATGTTATCCAGCCGTACCGGAGATTCGAACTCTGGGCCTCAGTGTGTGAGCTGAGAGCGCTAGCGATCTATCTAAGTGTAAATTATCCACTCTCAATATGTCAAAAAGTTTGTCACAAAACTCAACAATGCTCTGAGACCCTAGTAAACAAACTGGGTCTCAGGCTGTTATACTGCAAGTGCTACTTGCCAGGCAGGTGTGACTTGGCACATGGGCTCCTCACATAATAGGAAAAAGGGCCGTTAAATCCTCCTCTACCCCCCCCCCCCGTTGGCAGAGAGAAGGTTAACGGTCACATAAATCATTCAGTCACGTAGGCATTTTGAGACAGACGGGAGAGAGATATTGCACTCTCTAGAATATTCTAACAAATGGAGATTCAAAATCTTCACACAGTATACTGGGAGGACAGTGTTATAATTCATCGGTACGAGTATCACTTATAATATCACTTATAATGCAGTGATATCACCCGTCAGGTGGAAGTACCACTGGTCAGGTGAAAGTACCCCTAGTTAGGTAGATGTGGTATCTCCACTAGTCAGGTGGAAATACCACAGATCAGGTTGTGCCAAGAGTTACGAGAAGGTACCACAAGTGCGAGGCGAGCACCGCATCACAAGACAGTTTTCCTTAATATTAACTCATAACGTGAAGATTGCTGGAGACATATTTCATAATGAATTATTACGAATTAGTAAGAGAACTTACAGGTACTGACAGTCTCAGTATATGGGAATGTTTTACAGCAACACACAGTAAAAAGCTCAATAATTTTCACTGGTAATAACTAAGTCAATAAACTTTTGTGACGCTTCACTGACGAGGAAGAGAAGACCCTGGCAGTAAGTGGTGTGTAGGATGCCTACTGTCAGCAGGGCTTAATGGCACTGTGGGAGGTGTCTGAGCCGTGTGTGGTACTCAGTGTGTCATCTCTCACTGGGTATTTTCAAGGATGTGTAGCACTACGGGTGAAGTGGTAAGCATCAGGTAGAATGAGGCACAGGTCGCTGCTTACTACTGCTGACGCTTCAACCAGTACTTAGATAAAGATACACAACAGGATGCATGTACAATTGCCATCTCCTGAATGGTAATAGTATTTAATAACGCTTATATCCAAACCACGTATTTGTTTTAGTTTATAATAATTATATATTCATGAGTATTTTCGTGTTTTGAATCATATATAAAAGCTTCGAATCTCCAGTGTTGCTGGAGTGCAGTTGATCAAGGTGAGATAAGATGTAGAGAGGGAGACAGGATGTCTGTGGTAATGTGCTGCCATTAAGACTATTTTATATAATGTTATTTAAAGTTTACAGGCTGGGATACCAGAGCCATGAACCTCCATTATACTTTTTCCAATATTATGTCAAAATGTGTTTTTAAATTTGATGTTCAACATTGCCACAGTTAGTCAATATTCAGATCGAGAGAATTTAGTCGTGATAGATTATAGCAATCGGTTTTGTTAGTTTCCAGTTAACACTGCATTATATAAATTAACTATATGGCTCACAGTTATCTTCAGGTTGCAGTATTTAGACAGGTTAACATGGCTCACTCTGTCTACAGACCACTATAGTTAAGATAAGATAAGATTTCGTTCCAGAATCACCCAAGAAAGTCAGTGCGTCATCGAGGACTAACTTATTTCCATTGTGGTCCTCAATCTTGTCCCTCAGGATGCGACCCACACTAGTCAGTAACACCCAGGTACCTATTTGCTGCTAGGTGAAAGGAAACGTGTCGGAATGTTTCCACCCGCCGGGAATCGAACCCGGGCTCTCCGTGTGTGAAGCGGGAGCTTTAGCCACCGGGTCACCAGTGATACCGTTATAGTGTATATACTCTGGGGCCCAGTCTTAGTTTAATATCTTTATTATGCACCCTATGCCCATCTTGTGGGCGGTAGTCACCCTATACCCATCCTGTGGGCGGTAGTCATCCTATACCCATCCTGTGGGTGGTAATCAAAAGATTACAAAGGTACATAATGGGTCCAGGAACTGGACTCCAAAGTTATGATAGCTGAACTAGTTACAAAGGTAATGAACTCCAGGTAGATCTGGTCACAATCATGGCAAGTTACAGAGGTAATGAATCAGCTTCACTCCTATACATGGTTATAGTCATGAACAAATTACAAAGTAATGAACCACTGATACGTCCACACCTGGTCACAATTGTAATGAGTTATAAATACAAATATTAAGTGGGTCATACACCCACACGAGAGCGCGCGCACACACATGCACACGAGCGTGCAAATATATGCATACACACAAGCACGCACACCCCATTATGCACAGGATGGGCGGTAGTCAAAACATTATGGGGTACATAATAAAGATATTAACCTAACTTGTCTACATGCAGGCCATCTACGTTCTAAAGCTACCATGTTTTACATGCCACCTGTTTCTAAATTACCATGGTTTATTGGCCACCTGTGATAAGCTGCCATGGTCTACACTACACACTTATCTTCCTATGCTGTCATACCCTGTGAGTAGAGGTCACAATATGACAGGGACGGTATTATGGGATATTCAGTGAGTACATAATAATCACTTATGGTGGTCTGAGAGGCAGGGTTGCAGGTGTCTCGTAGCTCGATCACTAGCGCACTCAGCTCACACACTGAGGTCCGGGGTTCAAATCTCCTCCGGTACGGCTGAAAAACATTATGGACGTGTTTCCATAAGATACCTGCTGTCCTTGTTCATCCATCAATTTAAAATGGGTACCTAGGTGTTAGTCGATTGGTGTGGGTCGCATCCTGGGGGAAAAATGACCTAATTTGCTCGAAATGCTCAGCATAACAAGCGGCTTGCTATGTACTAGTATGTAACTGATGTCAGCTAGGACTATAAACCTTGTACATGTACTTGTAGTAAATAAAGTTATTATTATTATTAGCACTGGTCACTGAATGCAGATGTTATGAGTGAATATAGTCAGCATTATTCGTGATAAATACAGGGTGTGACACCCATCACAGGTCATCACCTGCCATCATAACACTACTGGTGATGAGTTTGTGATGAAAGGTTCACTAATTTATAAATATTTTGTACGAATGAGTGAATAACTAGTGTAGGTTAGTTTGTATTTGAAAATTTTACTTTCAGAGGTATGTTGACTTAAACACCACCTGCCATCCTTTATTTACACTACTCTCCTGGTTGGTAGGTATTACAAACACTGGTAACAATGGCCTGTTGACTTGGCCGTAATGGGTTGGAGCGAAATAAATGCAGTAGTAGTATTTAACTTATATTTTCCTTTACCAAAGGTTTATATACAGATATGTACACCATGTATAGGAGTTGAATACAAGTGTATCACACGGTGATAAGGCAAAGACAGAAGCCAGAGAGAGAGAACCGTGTTTCAACCAGCTAGAGGCGAGTCTGGCAAATGTTGACCACGAGTGACACCATATCGTCTCAGCACTTGGCAGGCTCGTCTGTGATTGGTCAATGAACCAAGGTACTGATTTAACGAAAGGGCCCCAAAAGATCGTTAAACCCTTAGCACCTGGTTCGCTGGTTGGGAGGCAGCCTATATGGGAGTGTGTATATACGCTGAATAAAGTGTAACATACTCTTTGCATGCCACATTAGGTGATGGGTGGAGCAATGGGTCAAGTTGGGTCACTTTACTAGGTTCCTTTACAGTCGTAACATCCTCTACTGGTTTTTGTCATTCACATACTTTATCTCTTTTTTATTAGGTGTTACCTGTCTTGGTAACACCTTTACCATATTTTCACCCGTTTCTATAAAGATCTTTTGCCTATCAAGTGAGTAACCCGCTTGTGATGGTAAATGCTGCCTGTTTCTCCCCTCATCCTGAGTATTTCAGTTTAGCTCAGCTGAACACTGAGGGACTAGATAGGCATTGGCAAAAGGCTTAAAGAACATAAGAAAGAAGGAACATTGTAACAGGCCTACTGGCCTATGCGAGGCAGCTCCATTTCTCCCACCAGCTTAAGCCAATGCCTTGACCTAGTGAGGTCAGACACGTCATTTAAGGGAGGAGCAGTGCATCCGACCTAATAGCACAAACTAGTCAGGTCCAACTCACACCCACCCACACCCACTTATGTATTTATCTAACCTATTTTTAAAACTACACGAAGTCTTAGCGTCTATGACGGTACTCGGGAGTTTGTTCCACTCATCCACAACTCTATTACCAAACTAGTGCTTTCCTATATCCTTCCTGAATCTGAATTTTTCCAATTTAAAGCCATTGCTGCGAGTCCTGTGTATGTTAGATATTTTTAGCACGCTATTTACATCCCCTTTATTAATTCCTGTTTTCCATTTATACACCTCAATCATATCCCCCCTAATTCTACGCCTTTCTAGAGAGTGCAGGTTCAGGGCCCTCAGTCTATCCTCATAGGGAAGATTTCTGATACATGGGATCAACTTCGTCATCCTCCTTTGTACGTTTTCCAGTGCATTTATATCAATTCTGTAATACGGTGACCAAAACTGTGCAGCATAATCTAAATGAGGCCTAACCAAAGATATATAGAGTTTGAAGAACAACCTGAGGACTTCTATTATTTATACTTCTTGCTATGAAGCCAAGGATTCTGTTAGCTTTATAGCGAACACTTATGCACTGTTGTCTTGGTTTTAGATTACTACTAACCAGAACTCCTAAATCTTTTTTGCAATCCGTAATATTAAGATCTACATTATTTAGTTTATATGTGGCATGGTTATCTTCCTGTCCAACATTTAGAACTTTGCATTTGTCTATATTAAACTGCGTCTGCCACTTCTCCGACTACTGCATCAGTCTATTCAAATCATCCTGGAGTGCTCTAATGTCCTCAGTAGAATGAATTGGATGGCCTATTTTGGTGTCATCAGCAAATTTACTTATGTTGCTATTTATTCCCTCATCTATGTCGTTTATGTAGATTGTGAACAACAACGGGCCCAACACTTACCCCTGTGGAACACCGCTTGTGACGTGCCCCCATTCTGATTTCTCCCCATTTATGCAAACTCTCTGCTGCCTATTCGTCAACCATGCCTCAACCCAGGAAAAAATTTCTCCTCCTATTCCGTGTGCCTCTGATGTGGAACTCTATCGAAAGCCTTACTGAAGTCCATATACACAATATCATATTCAATACCATGATCTACCTCCTCAAATACCTTGGTGAAAAAAGTTAGTAAATTCGTAAGACAGGAACGCCCCTTTGTAAAAACGTGCTGAGATTCATTAATCAGTTTATGCCTTTCGAGATGGCTACGAATTGCTTCGGCAATTATTGATTCCATAAATTTTTCCACTCTGGAGATAAGGCTTATTGGTCTATAGTTCGAAGCTAAGGACCTGTCATCTGCCTTGTAAATAGGTATTACATTTACCATTTTCCACTTGTCTGGCACTATGCCAGTTTGTAGTGATATGTTGAAAAGATTAGCCAAAGGTATGCTAAGTTCCTCTTTACATTCCTTTAACACCCTTGCAAACAGTTCATCAGGGCCTGGGGATTTGTTAGCTTTTAATTTCTCTATTTGTCTGGGGACATGTCACTAGTTACCGCAATCGTGTATAGTTTATTATCGTCCTGTTCTACATAATTTATTATTTCAGGAATTTCGCTAGTATCTTCCTGAGTAAAAACTGAGAGGCTTATGTGAATATTTGCTGCTTCTTTGTATATGACTGTAGAAATCACATCTGTATCTACTAGTGACTCTACCACTCCGACTACATTGTTGAATCTCTGCCATTAACTTCTTACTCCATATGTCTTCGAAGCCTCAGTGTGCTGTTTCACCATCTTATGAACAGTTCACTGAAGTCTGAGCTAGCACGCTGCCGCACTACACCTCGTGTTGACACATGGTCTCTTTACTAAGGTTCATACTTATTCTTCCACAGATGTAGCTATTTAAACCATACCACGGACGGGGATAGAACCCGCAGGTTCTATCCCCGTCCGTGGTATGGTTTGTTTGCAATCGTGTCATTACGATTTCGTGAGTCATGTAGCTATTTGTTTGTAACTCAAAGTAATCGACTCTTCTGCTTCTATTCTCTCATCTCCACAAAAGTGGCTGTCATCTAAGCTGCTCTAAGATCATGCTGGCTCACAGTCGTACTTCAGTGCTGCTGTTCGCACTGATTCACTTCGTTCGTTTAATTTTTTACATTTTTTTTTTGCTTCAGGCTATATCTAAGTATAATGCAAGTTATAGAATTGTTTTTTTTTTCCAACATTTGATTTTTTCTGTTATTTTTTCCATCTTTAAGTTGTATGAATTTTGAATCGTCTCTGAAGGTTCACTACATTGTTTGACTGTACTGGGTTATTCTAGATTAAATCTATGTAATGTACTATATATGTATGGTTAAAAGTCTGTGCCCTATAATACATTTAAAAATATATATGTATACGTATATTTCTGCTTGTAAAATAATTTGTGGCTTGCCCTAAATATACTTCTTAACAAGTTGATTCACTACATAATTTCCTGACCATGGTGCAGGTGGGTTGCTGGTGGCTGGTCTATATACCACAACACTGTCTTCAACACTTGCCTCCCTCTATGGATCTCCTCGAGTACTTCAGTCTATTGCTGCAGAAAATGTCGTACCGATTCTTTCTCCATTAGCAAAAGGGGTATGTTTGTTTCTTGCATCTGTAGTTTTATGTAGGAATCCAACACTGTATTCATCTGACTGTTGATCACGTAAATTGATGTTACTGTTATGTCTTCTAATGTTCATAAATCAATTACAGAAAATAATAAATATTGCAAGTTCACCCAATTTTAAATGTTCATTTACCAAGCATCATAAACTTCAAAATTGTTAATTTTATTGTGCAATCAAGTAAGAGTTATTCTTAAGCGAAATTATATTAATTTTGTCAGCACTAAGAGTAATGTAAAAATCTCAGCATTGAAGGTCCGAGTGAAACGGTATATTACAAGACAATTTATTTAATTATATAGCATTTTTTCATTTTACAGAAAGGTCCCAACAAAGTTCCTGTACTGTCACTCGTGGTGACGGTAATAGTGACATTAATCTTCCTGCTGGTGGGCAGAATCAACACCCTGGCACCCATCGTTACTATGCCCTTCCTTGCTACTTATGCAACAATTGACTATGCCTACTTCGCCCTTGCTATGACAGCTGACATGCAGAGAGCCCGTGAAGCAAGGTTCAGGTGGGTCCAACTCCTGAGTTATGCTAAATGTCTTAGTTAAAAAAATGGTATTTAGCATAATTTTCATTTATAGCACAAGTGCATGAGATAAATTTTAGACATTAAAATATATATCACAATGCATTAATTCTTGGCACTTGAGTGATGTCTTTCAAGCTATTAACATTCTGGTTTACATGGGCATCAGTCATGCATTTCCTGCCATCATACTTCCTCCTCACCGACAGTAAGAACGGGGATCGACACCATGCCTAACTGTTCTAGGGCAGGGTAGGTGCCTGAGCCCGAGCTTGCAGCTCACAAGACTCATTCATTCCCATTAGCCCCCTTGAGGCGGGGATGGCAGACCAGAAATAACAAAAGGCACAATACCGTGACTGGAACAATACACAAATAACCCGCACATAAAAGAGAGAAGCTTACGACGACGTTTCGGTCCGACTTGGACCATTGACAAAGTCACACTGGGTGTGACTTTGTCAATGGTCCAAGTCGGACCGAAACGTCGTCGTAAGCTTCTCTCTTTTATGTGCGGGTTATTTGTGTATGGCAGACCAGAGAGGCCTAGCTTCTCCCTACGAGCCCCGTGAGGGCGGGGAATGTGGCTAGGCCTGGGGACAGTTGGTCCCAAAGTACTTGTGCCTCCTCCCATGGGAGACACTCCCTAGACAGGGAGCCAAGGCCGGGCCACCACTTGGAAAAGGCCCGGGCCGGGAAAATACCGGCGAATCAAGAAGAAGTAAAAAACGGGTGTTCCTCAAGGCAACATTCTCATAATAATAATACATTTCTACATGTACAAAATATACAGTCCTAGCTGACATCAATGACATATTACTATATAGACAGCCCCTTGTTATGCAGAGCATTTCGGGCAAATTAGGTCAGTTTTGTCCCAGGACAATGTGACCACACCAGTCGACTAACACCCAGGTACACATTTTATATTGATGGGTGGACATGGACAGCACGTGTCTTATGGAAACACGTCCTAATGTTTTACAGGTGTATCGGAGATTCGAACTCCGGACCCCATCGTGTGAGCCGAGTGCACTAGCGATGGAGCTACGGGGGAACACGTGAGTATGTTGCTGTGTCAAGCATCATCTCATTGCAGTTTTTTCTGAACACGACGCTGCATATATCTTCCCTCTATATGGCTTTTCATTGGTTTCCAATTACGTACATGCAGATTTAGCTTGTACCACTTTTCCATGTAAGATACTTACCAAGGGGTATTAGTTCTCCCTCTAATAGTTCTTATCATTTTCTGTAGGCCTACCTACACGTTTTCTGTACTTGTTCATTGCCGTTTCTCATTTTTATTCAATTACGTTGACCTCTTAGTTTGTTCTTTTCAGGTTGGTCATTCTGTACACATGCTGAAGCAGTACTCATTCTTCCACATTTTGTTTCTCATAAAGAGTACAGTATATTCCCTGAGAGGTGTATATCTGTGTATATTTTGAAAGTTTACTTTAATCCTTATCTTATGGATTAAAACATAATAATGCAACTAACCAACCACATTTCCAAATTCAGCCAAGTAATTGCTGCAGCCTTAGGAGAAAAACATTCATATTACGAAAATTAAATAATGACTTTTTGCAGAGGTCAAACATTTGGAACTCCAACCTTTGACTCCAGAGGTGCAGCTGGAACCACTGACCTCGACCATCTCTTTCCTGAGAGAATAACACACAAGAAAGTTATTACGGTAAGACTCGCATAGTCTCATAAATTACAAGATCATATTCTGTCATACAGACGGGCCCCGTTTATACAGCAAGTTAGAGTTCAGGTTACTGCTGTAAAGTGAAAATCACTAAAGTGTAAAGTGAAACAATCTTTTTGTCACTTTCAAATGCATATAAAAGCCTGTAACATGTTTACACTCTCGTACATTGAGCGAGCAATACAGCTAGACCTACAAAAATGCATACACAGTATACTCATTACTTACCTTAAAATATTTTAATCCTTAGCTTATAGTGAGTGGTGAATATATTTACTGTAGGAAGTATGAATACATGAAGAATGGGCATAATTGAAAACTACTGCATTAGCTAAACGCTGTAAAGCGAAGCGCTGTGAAGCAGGGCCTGCCTGTATTACTGTAACTAACACCTAAGTAAGGTATGTTAACGATCTTTTATTAAGCCTTGTATGGAAGAAGACTTGTATAATTCAGGACATTTATTTCAGGAAACATTTCCTGAAATAAATGTCCAGAACGGAACATAAGTGTGTTTCCACATCTTGTCGATATCACCATACTTACTTTCTTAAGTCTTGTCCCACACTGCTATATTTCACATTCTTCAACGAAGGATTGGGGGGGGAGGGGGAGAAGGGTTGAAGCTGGTGAAGGGCTCTTGATCCAGGAAATCAGAGCTTTTCTCAGATGCAACTTGATTACATCATCCCTTTCATTCCCAAAATGCTGTATGGCCCTTATGGGTTTGGTGTTTCCCCATGAATATAATAATTAAAAATATATATTTCAAAGATGAGTATACTGTGTGTAATATCCTAAAAGTTGTGTTTTATGTGTGGTACAGAAGACAGCAGCCAGCTCAGGATCATCAAGTCTGGTCTCATCTCCAGATGATCACTCCAGCATCAAGTCAGACACAGATCACTCCACAAAAGGTGAGAACTTGAGATGGCTGGAGTTTCAAGGGCGGCAAATAATAAATAAGGCTTGAAAAAAATGAAATTTTATGAAGGTTACAAAACTGAATTGGGACAATTATCAATTAACCTACACACTGGAAATTATTACTATTTTCTTTAACACACCATCCATCTGCCACAGAAGCAAGGTGACCCGAAAAAAGAAGAAATGCTCTCATAAAGTTTTTTCTTTTTTTTTTGTTTTTACATTTGGTAATTATACAGGAGAAGGGGTTACTGGCCCCTTCCAGCCTTTGAGTCGCCTCTCACGACAAGCATAGCTTATGGAGGAGGGATTCTTTTCCACTTCCCCAAAACCTGTAAGATCTGGCTCATTATCAGTGACGACTTGATAATGGTCCAATATTGGTATCATGAGATCAGACTACAACACCAGAACAAATAAGTCTAACTGCATAAAGTAATGATAGGAGTGCCAGGTAGGATATTTTTTGATATGTACTGCATAATGCTGCAATAAAATCACAGTAAACAGGTGATATCACAATATCCAGAACAACCACAGTGAAAAAATAGTGAAATTCCAAGCGCTTTCGTGATTTCTCACATTACCAAGGAACTATAAGAAAAACATCAATAGGAATGCATATAAGGGTAAGACTACACCTCACAGTCACGTCACAACACCCGACTCTGTGAAACACAACTGATATTCTACCCAACATTAAGATTTTTTACTTGTCTAATTAATAAAATTTGGGAAGAATTTAATGATACATTAGACAAGTAATGTATCATTATCAAGGAACTTTTACATATAGTTCCTTGATAATGTGAGAAGTCACGAAATCGCTTGGAATTTCACTATTTTTTTCACAGTGGTTGTTCTGCATATGGCATAATAAAAAAGATTTAGCATTACTTTGTTTACTAGCATGTCTTTTCTTTTGGCAGAAGAAGAGAGCATTGGTAGCAGCATTATTACAGGTGAAGGGGTTGTACAACCTACAGGGAGTATTGGAGGTATGATGGGGATCTCAAATAAACCATCACACTGGTACTCTTACCTTTGTAACCGATGGATCTCACTCGCGGGGGTAAGCACTGCATTTCTCCATATTTTGTTTTGTACTACATGTACATACACATTAGATGAGTAGTTTGCTATTTATTCCTTGTACATCTTATAGGCTTTGTTAGATCTTTTCTTATTATTACATTATATTTGATCACGAGTTTGTGACTTGCTTGGTAATGTCCTGAGCTCTCGCATCTCTAATCTTACGACTACCGCCCAGAGGATGGATGTGGGGTGCAGAATAAACATTAAACTAAGCTCACGCATTGAGGGACTGGGGTTCTAACCCCGACCCGAGTGGAAATGCTGGGCATGGTTCCTTTTGCCTGCTCTCTCTGCTCTCCTAGCAGCAAGTTAGTACAAGGTATTAGCCGACTGGTGTGGGTAGCACCCAGGGGAGAGGAGTAAGGACCTCCAGTGGAAATAAGCCAGTCCGATGACAGGGGTTTAAATTATCCTGGGTTACTAACCCTCCTGATTAATAATCCACACAAAATCTTGGAATGAGAGAATATTAAGTTGTAATAAAAGAATTACAAACAAATGTTTACCTACTTTAAAATCTTAAAATGCATATACAGTACGTGCAGCGTAACATTTTGATGATAAAATAATTGAATTATGCAAGATCCCTATTTATTTACAATGAATTCATGGCTATAAGGAGCGTGGATATATAAATGGAATTCTATTCAGTGCATTTCACTATGCATATATGGGTATACAACAAATTCTAACTATATAATAGAGCGAAAAAATTAATGTGAAGGACCTGGGAGTGATAATGTCAGAGGATCTCACCTTCAAAGACACAACAATGTATCTACGGCATCTGCTAGAAAAATGATAGGATGGATAATGAGAACCTTCAAAACTAGGGATGTCAAGCCCATGATAATAATAATATAATATAGTGATAATATCTTTATTTACTCCACGTACATGTACAGGGTATACAGTCCTAGCTGACATCAATGACATATTACTATATGGAAAGCCGCTTGTTATTTACCTGGAGTTTACCTGGAGAGAGTTCGGGGGTCAACGCCCCCGCGGCCCGGTCTGTGACCAGGCCTCCTGGTGGATCAGAGCCTGATCAGCCAGGCTGTTGCTGCTGGCTGCACGCAAACCAACTTACGAGCCACAGCCCGGCTGGTCAGGAACCGACTTTAGGTGCTTGTCCAGTGCCAGCTTGAAGAGTGCCAGGGGTCTGTTGGTAATCCCCCTTATGTATGCTGGGAGGCAGTTGAACAGTCTCGGGCCCCTGACACTTATTGTATAACGTGCAAGTGACACCCCTGCTTTTCATTGGGGGGATGGTGCATCGTCTGCCAAGTCTTTTGCTTTCGTGGTGAGTGATTTTCGTGTGCAAGTTCGGTACTAGTCCCTCTAGGATTTTCCAGGTGTATATAATCATGTATCTCTCCCGCCTGCATTCCAGGGAATACAGGTTTAGGAACCTCAAGCGCTCCCAGTAATTGAGGTGTTTTATCTCCGTTATGCGCGCCGTGAAGGTTCTCTGTACATTTTCTAGGTCAGCAATTTCACCTGCCTTGAAAGGTGCTGTTAGTGTGCAGCAATATTCCAGCCTAGATAGAACAAGTGACCTGAAGAGTGTCATCATGGGCTTGGCCTCCCTAGTTTTGAAGGTTCTCATTATCCATCCTGTCATTTTTCTAGCAGATGCGATTGATACAATGTTATGGTCCTTGAAGGTGAGATCCTCCGACATGATCACTCCCAGGTCTTTGACGTTGGTGTTTCGCTCTATTTTGTGGCCAGAATTTGTTTTGTACTCTGATGAAGATTTGATTTCCTCGTGTTTACCATATCTGAGTAATTGAAATTTCTCATCGTTGAACTTCATATTGTTTTCTGCAGCCCACTGAAAGATTTGGTTGATGTCCGCCTGGAGCCTTGCAGTGTCTGCAATGGAAGACACTGTCATGCAGATTCGGGTGTCATCTGCAAAGGAAGACACGGTGCTGTGGCTGACATCCTTGTCTATGTCGGATATGAGGATGAGGAATAAGATGGGAGCGAGTACTGTGCCTTGTGGAACAGAGCTTTTCACCGTAGCTGCCTCGGACTTTACTCTGTTGACGACTACTCTCTGTGTTCTGTTAGTGAGGAAATTATAGATCCATCGACCGACTTTTCCTGTTATTCCTTTAGCACGCATTTTGTGCGCTATTACGCCATGGTCACACTTGTCGAAGGCTTTTGCAAAGTCTGTATATATTACATCTGCATTCTTTTTGTCTTCTGGTGCATTTAGGACCTTGTCGTAGTGATCCAATAGTTGAGACAGACAGGAGCGACCTGTTCTAAACCCATGTTGCCCTGGGTTGTGTAACTGATGGGTTTCTAGATGGGTGGTGATCTTGCTTCTTAGGACCCTTTCAAAGATTTTTATGATATGGTATGTTAGTGCTATTGGTCTGTAGTTATTTGCTGTTGCTTTACTGCCCCCTTTGTGGAGTGGGGCTATGTCTGTTGTTTTTAGTAACTGTGGGACGACCCCCGTGTCCATGCTCTCTCTCCATAGGATGGAAAAGGCTCGTGATAGGGGCTTCTTGCAGTTCTTGATGAACACGGAGTTCCATGAGTCTGGCCCTGGGGCAGAGTGCATGGGCATGTCATTTATCGCCTGTTCGAAGTCATTTGGCGTCAGGATAACATCGGATAGGCTTGTGTTAATCAAATTTTGTGGCTCTCTCATAAAAAATTCATTTTGATCTTCGACTCTCAGTCTGGTTAGCGGCTTGCTAAAATCTGAGTCATATTGGGACTTGAGTAGCTCACTCATTTCCTTGCTGTCATCTGTGTAGGACCCATCTTGTTTAAGTAGGGGCCCAATACTGGACGTTGTTCTCGACTTTGATTTGGCATAGGAGAAGAAATACTTTGGGTTTCTTTCGATTTCATTTATGGCTTTTAGTTCTTCCCGCGATTCCTGACTCCTATAAGATTCCTTTAGCTTGAGTTCGATGCTTGCTATTTCTCTGACCAGTGTCTCCCTACACATTTCAGATATATTGACCTCTTTTAGCCGCTCTGTTATTCTTTTCCGTCGCCTGTAAAGGGAGCGCCTGTCTCTTTCTATTTTACATCTACTCCTTCTTTTTCTTAGAGGAATAAGCCTTGTGCATACATCGAGTGCCACCAAGTTAATCTGTTCTAGGCATAAGTTGGGGTCTGTGTTGCTTAGTATATCTTCCCAGCTTATATCGGTTAGGACTTGGTTTACTTGGTCCCACTTTATGTTTTTGTTATTGAAGTTGAATTTGGTGAATGCTCCCTCGTAACTAGTCTCATTATGTCGGTCTGGGGCTCCACGCATACATGTCTGAACCTCAGTTATGTTGTGATCTGAGTATATTGTTTTTGATATGGTGACATTTCTTATCAGATCATCATTGTTAGTGAAGATGAGGTCTAGTGTATTCTCCAGTCTAGTTGGCTCTATTATTTGCTGGTTTAAATTGAATTTTGTGCAGAGATTTAAAAACTCGTGTGAGTGTGAGTTTTCATCAGAGCTGCCTCCTGGTGTTATTACTGCAACAATATTATTTGCTATATCCTCCATTTTAGGTGCCTTAAGTTGAAATCCCCCAGGAGCAAGATGTTGGGTGCAGTAGTTGGAAGATTTTCCAGACAGTGGTCAATTTTTAACAGCTGTTCCTGGAATTGCTGTGATGTTGCATCCAGAGGCTTGTAGACTACCGCAATGACTAGGTTTTGGTTCTCGACCATTACTGCTAAAACTTCCACTACATCATTTGAGGCATTAAGCAGTTCTGTGCAAACAAGTGACTGCAATGTACAGGCCAACCCCCCCCCTTTTGCCTGTTCACTCTGTCACATCTGTATAGGTTGTAACCTGGAATCCATATTTCGTTGTCCAAGTGATCCTTTATGTGGGTCTCAGTGAAAGCCGCGAACATTGCCTTTGCCTCTGCAAGCAGTCCACGGATGAAAGGTATTTTGTTGTTTGTTGCTGGCTTTAGACCCTGTATATTTGCAAAGAAGAATGTCATTGGACTGGTGGACTGGTTCGGGCAAATTAGGTAAGTTTTGTCCCAGGATGCGACCCACACCAGTCGGCTAACACCCAGGTACCTATTTTACTGATAGGTGAACATAGACAACCACTGTAAAGAAACACGTCCAATGTTTCCACCCCTTCGCCGGTAATCGAACTCGGACCCTCACCATGTGAAGCGAGAGCTTTTGCCACCAAATCGCTTGTTCTCTCTAGGCTGGAATATTGCTGTACACTAACTGCCCCCTCTAAGGCAGGTGAAACTGCTGACCTGGAGAGTGTACAAAGAACTTTCATGGCACACATAAGTACGTTAAAGCACCTAAATTACTGGGAACGGTTGAAGGTCCTTGATCTGTATTTCCTCGAATGCAGGCGAGAGAGATACATGATAATATACACTTGGAAGGTCCTGGAGGGATTGGTGCCAAACCTACACACGAAAATCATTCTATATGAAAGCAAAATACTCGGCAGGAGATGCAACATTTCCCCGATGAAAAGCAGGGGCGCCACGAGTACACTGAGAGACAACTCAGTAAGTGTCCGGGGCCCAAGACTGTTCAGTTGCCTCCCAGCATACATAAGGGAGATTACCAATAGACCCCTGGCTGTCTTCAAGAAGGCACTGGACAGGTACCTAAAGGCAGTACCTGACCAGCTGGGCTGTGGTTCATACGTCAGTTTGCATGCGGCCAGCAGTAGCAGCCTGGTTGATCAGACCCTGATGCACCACGAGGCCTGGTCTCAGACCGGGCCTTGGGGGTGTTGACCACGAAACCCCCTCCAGGTATACTCCAGGTATAACGGTGTTAACATGAAAGATGTCAGGGAGGACTCGAGCATTCAGAGAGTAATACCTGCTGGCAGGAACTTTAGCCAGAGGCTATGACTAACTACCGAGATTTCAATAGTGTTGTCCCTCTTGGAATCATGGATCAAACTTGATTGCTTTCCATTCCCCAGATGGTGCTATATGACCAGTACATGTATAAAGCTTTCCAATTATGATAATTTCCCATGGTTGGCGAAGAAGTCTCGTAAACAGTATAGTTGGTCCAGGAAGTTGAGGGAAAGTGAAAAATTTTGAGGATCTCCAGCAAAAAATACACAACTGGTGGAGTCCCAGTGGCAGAAACTGTCAGAAAAGAGCTGAGAAAGTTGTCCAGAGAGAGTGGAGGAAGAGGGAAGCATAGCCTCAAGTATCTAATGTGACTGACATTTATAGCATAGATTATTTCATTATCAGAGAAATATATGAATAAACACACCGTATGATGTGCTATTCGATTTTCATTGCTTGAAACTACAGATTTTGAAGAGTTCTCTTACTGCCCCAAAACCTCTATCATAATAATAATAATAATAATAATAATAATAATAATAATAATAATAATAATAATAATATATTTACTACAAGTACATGTACATGGTATACAGTCCTAACTGACATCAATGACATACTACTATATAGAAAACCGCTTTTTATGCTGAGCATTTCGGGCAAATTAGGTCCTTGTCCCAGGATGCGACCCACACCAGTCGACTGACACCCAGGTAACCATTTTACTGATGGGTGAACATAGACAACAGGTGCAAAGAAACACGCCCAATGTTTCCACCCTGGCTGGGAATCGAACCCAGGCCCTCGCTGTGTGGCCACCAGAGCCCCTTATCATTGTTTATCAGTATAATCATTATCATTATTCATTGTAAATACAGTACTGCACGTCAGCTCACGTGAAGTGTATATGAGAATAAACTATTTGAAACACACTATTTTCCATGAGTCTTAATATTATTACTTACATCAGAAAAATAATAGGTTTATAAATTGCAGGTTGGTGTGAAGGTGGCCATGATGGTGTGTGTACACTGGGCTTACGGTCTCATCACATTACTCACTACGTTACTCATATATATCTACATAGGGCAAGCCGCACCAGGCGGCCATCCTGGTATAGCCAACGAGTTTGTCTTCCTCAGGTGGCTCAAGAACAGCTTCCTTACATGCATTGGGTATGATTAACAGTGTACTATTGTATAATTATTTATAACTTGAAACTTCTTTCTTTTTGGTAAACAAGATTGTTATTGGAACAATAGTGACGTTATGTTCAAGTTATGTTTGGTAGTGTCCATTTTATTGTGTAATTAGTATAAATTCCCAGTTTAAAGTTATTCTGACTGCTTGACAGACTTCATTAGATTTTCAAAGATCAGCAGTTTCAGTTTCAGAATCTATATTTTAAATGGGTAACAGCAAGATTCATCATACCATATTGTACTAAAAACCTTAATAGTCAGGAAATACTGATTTATAAACCATTCCACGGGCGGGGATAGAACCCGCGATCATTACTATTTCAAGCCATACCACGGCCGGAATTGAACCCACGGTCAGAGAGTCTCAAAACTCCAGACCGTCGCGTTAGCCACTGGACCAGCTAGCTGATCCAATCCCGCCCGTGGTATGGTTCAATCTCGCCCATAGTTAGTTTAGTTTAATATGTTTATTATGCACCCCATACCCATCCTGTGGGCGGAAGTCAAAAGATTACAGAGGTACATAATTGGTCCAGGGACTGGGCCTCAAAGTTTTGATAGCTGAGCAAGTTACAGAGGTAATGAATTCACAATTTACAAAGGTAATGAACTCACAATTTACAAAGGTAATGAACTCCAGGTAGGTCTAGTCACAATCATGACAAGTTACAAAGGTATTTACAGATTACAGAGGTACACAATGGGTCCAGGGACCGGGCTCCAAAGTTTTGATGGCTGAACTAGGTACACTTAGCTAGAGCTAGTCACGGCCACGCTGATGGGAGATTCGTTTGTAAAAACTTGCATTTGTGGTCCCAGTGGTGTCTATACTAACCTTCCTATGGTGTATAAATATACCTAGTTGGACAAATCTTATTGTAGCCAGCTGGCCCAGTGGCTAGCCGTCGGTCTGGCGTTTCATGACTGATGACTCACGAAATCGTAATGACACGATTGCAAACAAACCATACCACGGGCGGGATTTGAACCCGCGGTCAGAGTCTCAAAACTCCAAACCGTCGCGTTAGCCACTGGACTAGCTAGCCACAATAAGATTCATCCAACTAGGTATATTTCTACACCATAGGAAGGTTAGCACAGGCACCTCTGTGACCACAAATGCAAGTTTTTACAGACGAATCTCCAGCTAGCGTGGCCGTGACGAACTCTAGCTCAGGTCCCCTCACTGTCGTCAACATGACTCACGAAATCGTAATGACACGATTGCAAACAAACCATACCACGGGCGAGATTTGAACCAGCGGTCTGGATATTCATCTGTAAAAACTTGCATTTGTGGTCACAGTGGTGCCTATGCTAACCTTCCTATGATGTAGAAATATACCTAGTTGGACGAATCTTATTGTGGCTAGCTGGTCCAGTGGCTAACCCGACGGTCTGGAGTTTTGAGACTCTCTGACCGCGGGTTCAAATCCCGCCCGTGGTATCGTTTTTTTATGACTGATAGCGGGTTCTGTCCCCACCCGGGGTATGGTTTGTTTGCAATCGTGTCATTACGATTTCATAAGTAATGCTGATTTATGGTAATACATTACAAAAATAATGCAGTGTATATGTCAAAAGCCAATCCTGAATCCATCATTCACTTATCAAACATCAACAGTTTGGAATTTTAGATTATAAGAGCTATGTCTCTCTATAATTCTTACAGTGTTGATTAAGTTCAGTACATTACAAGAAATATAGTGTTTTCGTGAATAATAATAATAATAATAATAATAATAATAATAATAATAATAATAATAATAACATAATAATTATTTCTACAAGTACATGTACAGTGTATACTGGTGGCCCGGTGGCCTGGTGGCTAAAGCTCCCGCTTCACACACGGAGGGCCCGGGTTCGATTCCCGGCGGGTGGAAACATTTCGACACGTTTCCTTACACCTGTTGTCCTGTTCACCTAGCAGCAAATAGGTACCTGGGTGTTAGTCGACTGGTGTGGGTCGCATCCTGGGGGACAAGATTAAGGACCCCAATGGAAATAAGTTAGACAGTCCTCGATGACGCACTGACTTTCTTGGGTTATCCTGGGTGGCTAACCCTCTGGGGTTAAAAATCCGAACGAAATCTTCTCTCTCTTACAGGCCTAGATGACATCAATGACATACTACTGTATAGAAAGCCCCTTGTTGTGCAGAGCATTTCGGGCAAATTAAGTCAGTTTTGTCCCCAGGATGCGACCAACACCATTCGACTAACACCCAGATACCTATTTTACTGATAGGTGAACATGGACAGCAGGTGTATTAATGTTTCCAATCATACCGAGGATCGACCCCCAGACCTCAGTGTGTGACTCACGAAATCGTAATGACATGATTGCAAACAAACCATACCACAGGTGGGGATAGAACCCGCGATCAGAGAGTCTCAAAACTCTAGACCTTTGCGTTAGCCACTGGGCCAGTGGCTAACGCGACGGTCTGGAGTTTGGAGACTTCTGATCGCAGGTTCTATCCCCGCCCGTGGTATGGTTTCTCATTGTGTGAGTTGAGTGTGCTGGCAATCGAACTACGAGACACTGATTTGTTTTTGATTCTTTGGTTATGATTCTAAATAAGTTATCCTCTAGAGTCTTAATTAAACTTGGTGTAATTACATCATTCAGATTTCCGCTTAGTTACCTGATCAGAAAAATAAACTATAATTACATTTCTTGATCAGAAAAAAGAACAAATTACAATCACATGGAATTTTGTATTAAATTATTTTCTTCAATTACTTCAAATTTTGCTAATGTTGAAATCATTGTTCAGTGTTCAAAATATGAACCAAATATTTTGGTTCATATAACCTATACAAATGTGACAGTGAACAAGCAAGAAGGGGAGGGGGTTGACCTGTACGTCACAGAGTCGCTGATATGCTGGGAACTACTAAATGCCTTAAATGATGAAGCTGAATTTCGGCAGTAAAGATCAAGAACCAAAACCTGGTCATTGTGGTTGTATACAAGCCTCTGGATGAAACTTCCCAACAATTCTAGGAACAGCTTTTGAAAATAGACCACTGTCTGGAAAATCTTCCAGCTCCTTCCCCAAACATCTTGCTTTTGGGGGATTTCAAGCTATGGCAACCTACTCAGATCACAACATAATAGAGGTTCAGACATATATGCGCAGGGTCCCAGACCAACAAAATGTGATCAGTCACGAGGAAGCCTTCACCAAATTCAACTTCAGTAACAAAAACATAAGGTGGGATCAAGTCAACCAGGTCCTAAATGATATAAGCTGGGAAGATATCCTAAGCAACATGGATCCAAACCTATGTCTAGAACAAATTAACTCTGTGGCACTCGAAGTATGCTCAAGGCATATTCCTTTAAGGAAAAGGAAGAGAAGATGGAAGCTAGAAAGAGAAAGGCACTCCCTATACAGGCAAAAGCAAAGAATAACAGAGCAGTTAAAAGAGGCCAGTATATCTGTAATACGAAGGGAGGCACTGGTCAGAGAAATAGCAATTATCAAACTAAAGCTAAAGGAATCTTACAGGAGTCAAGAAACACGGGAAGAACTAAAAGCCATAAATGAAATTGAAAGAAACCCAAAATATTTCTTTTCTTATGCAAAATCAAAGTCGAGAACAATATCCAGTAATTGGCCCCTACTTAGACAGCAAGGAAATGAGTGAGCTACTCTAGTCCCAATATGACTCGTTTTTTAGCGAGCCGCTAACCAGACTGAGAGTCGAAGACCTAAATGGATTTTTTATGATATTATCCTGATGCTAGATGACTTTGAAAAGGTGATAAATGACATGCCCATGCACTCTGCCCAAGGCCCAGACTCATGGAACTCTGTGTTTATCAAGAACTCAAGAAGTCCCTATTGTGTGCTTTTAACATCCTATGGAGAAGGAGCATGGACAAAGGGGTCATCCCACAGCTGCTAAAAACAACAGACATAGCCCCACTCCACAAAGGGGGCAGTAAAGCAATAACAAAGAACTACAGACCAATAGCACTAACATCCCATATCATAAAAACCTTTGAAAGAGTTCTAAGAAGCAAGATTGCAACCCATCTAGATACCCATCAGTTAAACAACCCAGGGCAACATGGGTTTAGAGCAGGTCGCTCCTGCCTGTCTCAGCTACTGGACCACTATGATATGGTCCTGGATGCTCTAGAAGACAAACAAAATGCAGATGTAGTATTCATAGACTTTGCAAAAACTTTCGACAAGTGTGACCATGGTGTAATAGCGCACAAAATGCATGCCAAAGGAATAACAAGAAAAGTTGGTAGATGGATCTATAATTTCCTAACAAATAGAACAAAAAGAGTAGTAGTCAACAGAGTAAAGTCTAAGGCAGCAACGGTGAAAAGCTCTGTTCCACAAGGCACAGTACTCGCTCCCATCTTGTTTCTCATCCTCATATCTGACATAAACAGGGATGTAAGCCACAGCTTTGCATCTTCCTTTGTAGATGACACCTGAATTTTGCATGACAGACACTGCAAGACTCCAGGCGAACATCAACCAAATCTTTAAATGGGCCTCAGAAAACAATATAAATTTCATTGATGAGAAATTTCAATTACTCCGATATGGAAAACGTGAGGAAATTAAAACTTCGTCAGAGTATAAAACAAATTCCAACCACACAATAGAGCAACAAACTAATGTAAAAGACCTGGGAGTGATAATGCCAGAGGATCTCACCTTCAAAGACTACAACATTGTATCAATTGCATCTGCTAGAAAAATGACAGGATAGATAATGAGAATCTTCAGGACTAGGGATGCAAAACCTATGATGACACTCTTCAGGTTGCTTGTTGTATCTAGGCTGGAATATTGTTGCACACTGACAGCACCTTTCAAGGCAGGTGAAATTGCTGACCCAGAAAATATACAGAGGGGCCACAAATTGTATCAGATCACTTTCTAGTTGTAGCTACAGTGAGAGTGAAAGGTAGATGGGATACAAGGAAAATAGAAGCAGCAAGTAAGAGAGAGGTGAAGGTGTATAAACTAAAAGAGGAGGCAGTTAGGGTAAGATATAAACAATTATTGGAGAATAGATGGGCTAGTGAGAGTATAAGCAATGGGGGTCGAAGATGTATGGGGTAGGTTTAAGAATGTAGTGTTAAGAGTGTTCAGCAGAAGCTTGTGGTTACAGGAAAGTGGGTGTGGGAGGGAAGAAGAGCGATTGGTGGAATGATGATGTAAAGAGAGTAGTAAGGGAGAAAAATTTAGCATATGAGAGGTTTTTACAAAGTAGAAGTGATGCAAGGAGGGAAGAGTATATGGAGAGATAAAGAGAGGTTAAGAGAGTGGTGAAGCAATGTAAAAAGAGAGCAAATGAGAGAGTGGGTGAGATGTTATCAACAAATTTTGTTGAAAATAAGAAAAAGTTTTGGAGTGAGATTAATAAGTTGAGGAAGCCTAAGGAACAAATGGATTTGTCAGTTAAAAATAGGAGAGGGGAGTTATTAAATGGAGAGTTAGAGGTATCGGGAAGATGGAAGGAATATTTTGAGGAACTGTTAAATGTTGATGAAGATAGGGAAGCTGTGATTTTGTGTATAGGGCAAGAAGGAATAACAGTTGTGATTGTGGGGGAAGTTTGTGAGGCAGTGTGTAGAATGAAAGGGGGTAAGGCAGCTGGGATTGATGGGATAAAGATAGAAATGTTAAAAGCAGGTGGGGATATAGTTTTGGAGTGGTTTGTGCTATTATTTAATAAATGTATGGAAGAGGGTAAGGTACCTAGGGATTGGCAGAGAGCATGCATAGTTCCTTTGTATAAAGGCAAAGGGGATAAAAGAGTGCAAAAATTATAGGGGAATAAGTCTGTTGAGTATACCTGATAAAGTGTGTGGTAGTGTTATTATTGAAAGAATTAAGAGCAAGACGGAGAGTAGGATAACAGATGAACAGTGAGGCTTTAGGAAAGGTAGGGGGGTGTGTAGCCCAAGTGTTTACAGTGAAACAAATAGGTGAACAATATTCAGATAAGGGTAAAGAGGTTTTTGTGGCATTTATGGATTTGGAAAAGGCGTATGACAGGGTGGATAGGGGGGCAATGTGGCAGATGTTGCCGGTGTATGGTATAGGAGGTAGGTTACTGAAAGCAGTGAAGAGTTTTTATGAGGATAGTGAGGCTCAGGTTAGAGTATGTAGGAGAGAGGGAGATTATTTTTCAGTAAAAGTAGGCCTTAGACAAGGATGTGTGATGTCGCTATGGTTGTTCAATATATTTATAGATGGGGTTGTAAGAGAAGTGAATGTGAGGGTCTTGGCAAGAGGTTTGGACTTAAAAGATAAGGAATCAAACACAAAGCGGGAGTTGTCACAGTTGCTCTTTAATAATAAGTTTAATAATAACTGTGCTTTCGGGAGATTCTGAAGAGAAGTTGCAGAGGTTGGTGGATGAATTTGGTAGGGTATGTAAAAGAAGAAAATTAAAAGTGAATATATATACGAAAGAGTAAGGTGATGAGGATAGCAAAAAGATTAGGTGTTCGCATCGCTATTGGGCCGTGCGGACGTGCTGCGCAGTAGCTCCTGATTGAGTTGGCTTTTGCGCAGTGTTGACGTGTACTTAGCTCTGTGAAGACCTGTTTGCGCGCTCTCTACGAATTGAAGCAAGATGCCCTCCATCGAGCAACTTTACCAACAGCTTAAGGAAGAATTGAGGATAGCGAAGTTGGAGATTCGGCGACTGACCGAGGAAAACAAGAAGATTCGTAGTAGTCCTCCTGTTTTGAGTCCTCAGGTCAAGAAGGGAAACTGGTCAGTGGCTAGACAGCAGGGAACGAAGTTGACGATCAAGAAGACGAATGGAAAGATAGAAACGATGAAGAAGAAAGAGACTGCCGTGGAAACTGTTGTGGAAACATCTAATACATTCTCAGTGCTACCCGACGAATGTGAGTCGACTACTGGGAACATCATGACGAACGACACCAAGGAAGGTAAGAATATTGTTGTTGTTGGGGATAGCCAAGTTATGTATATGGATAGGGCGTTCTGCTTGAAGGACAGGAGTAGGAGACAGAGAGTTTGCTTTCCTGGGGCTGGGATGGAGGATATTGTTAGCCGTCTGGATGACATCATGAGAGGTAATGGGAGCAATCCTATTATCTGTCTCAGTGCTGGAGGCAACAATGTTGGCAGACGTAGGAGTGAAGACCTGATTAGCAGGTATAGGTCAGCAATAGAAATAATTAGGAGTAAGGGTGGGAACCCTGTCATATGTGGCATTTTGCAAAAGAGGGGAGTTGGAAATGAATGGTTGTCCAGGGCAATTGGTGTCAATTGCTGGCTGGACAAATACTGTAAGGAAAATGCGGTAACATTCATTGACAACTGGGACCTCTTCTATGGCGGAAATGACATGTATGCCAGGGATGGGGTTCACTTATCTAGGTCTAGGGTGGTAGCACTGGCAACTGCAGTGGAGGGAGCAGTTAGGACTTTAAACTAGGAATAGTTAGTAATATGGGTTTTGGTAGGAAAACAGTGATAAGCAGAACGAGGTAGATATTGAAAAGCCAGGGACTTTGGGTGATAAGGACAGTAATAGGTTTAGTAGAAAAACAGAAATGAGCAGGAAGTGTAAAGAGAAAGGAGAGTCTTTCAATGTTTATTATGCTAATTGCCGTAGTGCTAGGAATAAGATGGACGAGTTGAGATTAGTTGCTAGTGCAGGTAACATTGATGTATTTGCCTTAACTGAGACGTGGTTTAATTAAAAAAGTCGGGACATGCCTGTGGAATGTCATATTCAGGGTTTAAATTGTTCCAAGTAGATAGAAGTATCGGGAAGGGGGGTGGGGTGGCATTGTATGTCCGAGATCGCTTGAACTGTTGCATAAAAACGGGTATTAAGTCTGAAGTAACACATACAGAGTCTGTTTGGATAGAATTTTCAGAGGGGCATGAAAACTGATTTTAGGAGTGATATACCATCCCCCAAACTTAGATAAGGACCAAGGGAGACTACTATGGGAGCAAATTGTTAAGGCCACAAGGGACGATAATGTAGTAATTCTAGGAGACTTTAACTTTAGTCATATTGATTGGAATTTCTTGACTGGGAATTTAGAATCATACGACTTCTTAGAAGTAGTTCAGGATTGTTTTTTGAAGCAGTTTGTGACAGAACCTACAAGGGGAAATAACCTGCTTGACTTAGTTATGGCAAACAATGAATCCCTTGTTAATAATTTAGAAATTTCAGAGGAACTGGGTGCTAGCAACCACAAATCAATTACATTCAGCATTGAATGGAAGTACGATAGTAGCGATAACTCAGTAACAGTCCCAGATTTTCGCTTAGCAGATTACGATGGGCTTAGAGAACACTTATCATCTGTTGACTGGGGTAACGAAGTGAGATATCAATATGACAGTTTTCTGAACACTATACATGCTGCTCAAAGAACGTTTATCCCATATAAAGAAATTAGATCAAATAGAAATGACCCAAAATGGATGAATAATAGGCTCAAATATCTACTAGGGCACAAGAAAGGAATTTATAGGCGTATCAAAAGAGGTGAGGGTCATCTTATGAATCAGTATATTGACATTAAGAGGGACATTAAAAAGGGGATAAGAAAAGCTAAAAGGGACTATGAAATTAAAGTTGCTAGGGATTCTAAAACTAACCCAAAAAGTTTTTTCTAGGTCTATAGAACAAAAGTTAGAGATAAGATAGGTCCCCTTAAAAATAACTATGGGCACCTTACTGACAAAGAGAATGAAATGTGCTCGATTTTTAATAATTATTTTCTCTCAGTTTTTACACAGGAAGACACTAACAATATTCCAGTAATTAATTTTTATAGTGGGCTAGAAGAAGATCAATTATGTAACATCACAGTCACTAGTGAAATGGTTGTGAAGCAGATAGACCGACTGAAGCAAAATAAGTCGCCGGGTCCTGATGAGGTTTTTTCAAGGGTTCTTAAGGAATGCAAAATGGAACTCTGTGAACCATTAACTAATATTTTTAATTTATCTCTTCAAACAGGTGTAGTGTCTGATATGTGGTTAGTTAGTTTAATATGTTTATTATGCACCCCATACCCATCCTGTGGGCGGTAGTCAAAAGATTACAGAGGTACATAATTGGTCCAGGGACTGGACTCCAAAGTTTTGATAGCTGAGCAAGTTACAGAGGTAATGAATTCACAATTTACAAAGGTAATGAACTCACAATTTACAAAGGTAATGAACTCCAGGTAGGTCTAGTCACAATCATAACAAGTTACAAAGGTATTTACAGATTACAGAGGTACGTAATGGGTCCAGGGACTGGGCTCCCAAAGTTGTGATGGCTGAACTAGGTACAAAGGTAATGAATACTGTAAGAATGGTTACTTACGTTTATACATGGCTACAATCATGAACAAATTATAGTGTAATGAGCAATTCACACTTCCACACCCGGTCACAACTGTAATGAGTTATTGGTGCAAATATTGATTGTTGAGTCACACACACACACACACACACACACACACACACACACACACACACACACACACACACACACACACACACACACACACACACACACACACACACACATGTGGTAATGCTTTATTTACAGCTAGCAAAGTCAGGGTATTTCTCCAGAATGGTCTGCAATATAGCACTGTGGATAAAGTACTTTGCCATTTCTTGAACCTTTCTGAGCGAGTTGTTTCTAAATTCATTAATTTTATCACACTCCAGTACATAATGACGCAGGGTGTGACAATAGTCCATCTGGCAAAGTTTACATTTCGTTTGGTCTACATCTGGTGGTGGTGATTTAACCTGCCAAAGATACTTGTAACCCAGCCGGAGCCGGGCAGTAGTGACATCCAAGAGTCTGCTTATTTTGTTGGATGCACCATAGACATGTGGCTCCTCCTGCATGATAGAATGATGATATATGGACTCACTGGTGTCAATCTCCCTGAGCCTTAAGTCCATAAAATTCAGTTGAAGTTCTTTTCGTATTATTGTTCTCAAACTACTACCTGACAAGCCAAGATTGTAATCTACTCCCTCTTTGAAAGCATACAGCTTAGCCAATTTATCAGTTCTATCATGCATCTGAAGACCAATGTGAGATGGAATCCACAGCATGTGCACTCTGACTCCACTGTCCACAATCCTACCATACCTGTGTCTGGCTTCTGACACAAGCATGCAACAATTTATGCTTAATGAGTTGAGAGCATTTATGGATGACAGAGAATCAGTTACAATTAAACTGTCAATCTTTGATACATAGATGCATTTCAGTGCAAGGAGTATGGCAAACAGTTCTGTCTGAAGGGTAGAGGCCCAATTATTGATGCGTGCTCCAATTTCTTTAAGAGAGCCATCACTCTGTACGACAACAGCAGCACTACCAGCTGCACCAGTGGATTGGTGAACAGAACCATCAGCGTAAATAATTTGCGAGAGTGTGTGCTGTGTGACTAAGTTATCAATACAGCTTAAGGCCTCATGTTTGGCTTCAAGGCGAAGTTTTGGTTGTGATTTAAGAAGTAGTTTGGGGGGAAATGGAGGAATGGTAGTTTGGAATGGGGTAATATTCCATGGAGCGGAGAAGTGCCGCTGTTGCCTTACTTGACATAGATCATGTATCTGATTCATGCGGAGGTCGGTTCCAGTTTTTTCGATCCATCTGGAGGAGTGTTCACCAGTGCTGAGGAAAGTTTGGAGGGCTTCTGTGCAGGGGTTTGAATGAGCTTGCCTGAGCATATTAACCCCAATTAGGATATTTCTTTCAGTAACACGATCTCTGATGCTTGGAATATCAAGTTCTTTTTGCATATTTAAAATTTTGGCAGTACGAGGGCATCCTAAAATGATCCTCATTGCTTCGTTCTGCAGTTTTTCCAGCCCTCCAAGCTTCCAGTCAGACACAAGAGCAAGTAGTGGCGCAGCATAATCAACCAATGATCTAATATAAGCAAGATACATCATTTTCACAATTTTAACATTAGCACCATACCTGGGGTGAAGCCCTGCCACAACTCTAAGTGCTCTTAGTCGTTCTTTGTATTGGCGACAAAGTCTTGTTACAACAGGTCCAAGTAGTGGAACCTCAAAACCTAGATACCTGTATCTGCTTACATATTCTAGAAGAGACCCATCATGCAATTGGATCTGACGAACTGTGCCTCTCTGTCGAGGAGGACGCCTATTGAGTATCTTTGTTTTATCAGTAGAGATTATCAACCCCAGGTCCTGACACGAGGCTAGTACATGATTAAGAATGTTTTGGGTGTTGGAGAATCCGGTGGTGTGAATCATTATATCATCAGCAAAACTAATCACATAATGATGGGGCTGACTAGGCATAGCATTAAGTAATGCATTAATTAGAATATTGAACAGTGTGGGACTGAGCACACCTCCCTGTGGGGTTCCTAATTCAAAGTCTTTAGTTACACTTCTATGTCCCTGGAACAACACAGACGATTTTCTGTTGGACAGGTAGCCTTTAATCCAGCGGAGAAGCCATCCTCCAACATCCATTCTGGCAAGTTCACTAATGATTACATGTCGGTTGGCTACATCGAAAGCGGATTTAAGGTCAAGGAAGGTAGTGTATGAGCTGTCAGTGTGCAGGGTGAGAAAGGTGGCTATGCAATGATGCACGCTCCTTCCATGCATGAAACCATGTAACCGGGGAGACAAAAATTGTTTGATTCTGTACATGAGACGATTAAGAATCATTCTCTCAAATGTTTTACACAAGCAGCTAGTAAGAGATATTGGGCGAAATGCATTTTGTTGATTGGGCTTAGGAATTGGAATGATGAGGCTGTTGGTCCAAGATTGAGGGAGCTCCCCAGTTACATAGCTCATGTTATATAATTCAAGTAATGGATTACCTGGTACTCGACACAGCAATCTGAGTATGTTGTAATACCATCCTCACCAGGCGACGTGGAGTTGCCCTTAGTTAGTGCTGCATCAAGTTCATAATTAGTGAAAGGAATGTTGCAATCATCTGCCTTGCTGAGCATAAAGCAAACAAGTCTCTCCCTTGCATCATATTTGTCATTTAATTTTGCCTGTGTGGTACTGGGAAGATTGTCATAGCTAGATGTAGCAGCCCAAGCACTGACTAACTCATTCGCCCTATGTAAGGGATGAGGGTGCGCGATCTGCCCAGTTCTGTTACCCTTAATTCTATTTATGTCCCTCCATGCCCGGCTAAGTGGGGTGTGAGCATTAAGACCGTTGACAAATTTTTCCCAGTCTGTTTGCCGCAGCTCTGTCATACGCTCTCTGGCAGCAGCAAGGGCAGTTTGGAAGAGCCTCAGCATTCCAGGGGTACGATGTTTTCTATAGGCTAGGCCTAGTCTGCGAGCAGTACGTTTCAGTGTACGAAGTTTAGAATCATTGTAATAAGTATGGTTTTTGAAGGAGGTATGATTATTATGGAAGTTTGTTGGGTTTAGAGTACCAAGAGGTTTCAGTGGCGGCTCTAAGTAGTTCTGAATACTGCTCACAAGATCATTGTTAAAGGTCTCTACAGAGGAACACTCATAGGAATTATACCAGTCAGTCACATGTGCAACAAAGTCATCATGCTGATCAGTGGGAACATTAAAACGTTTCCGTTTGAATATCCCACCAGGAAGGATAGTATTACCAATATCTAGTGAGGTTAGCCTAGGGAAATGATCAGACGCTATATCTGTTACAATGGAAGACTCACAGCTGGCAGAAGTAATGTTGAAGCCCAGGCACAGATCAAGGACGCCTCCATAGATATGTGTGGGTTCAAGGTCACCTACAATTTGGACATTATCATGACTGTTTAAGAGTGACAACAGTTGATTACCATTACGATTACCAAACTGTGAGTTTCCAATGCTTTTGTGTCTCGCATTGTAATCGCCAATAATAAGAGTAGGCTCAGAATGAGCACAAGTTGGGAGCTCCAAGTAATTAAATTTATCAGCAGGAGCATACAAGTTAAATATGTTGAGAGCAGAGTTCCCTATATAAATCCTAACACCGTGATATTGTAGCCCCTCTGTTTTCTTATGTGCAAGAAGTTGATGGGGAAGCGATTTTTTAATATATAGAACACAAGAGTTAGTAGATTTGAGGTTATATGCAACAAATGATGGTAATTTAGGGGGTTGGGATTTTTCAGGGACTCTGCACTCTTGTAGACACACAACATCAATGGGTTCGGTGGTTACTTTATGATGAAGGTCAGGAAGTCTTTTTCTAAGTGATGCAATATTCCAGCTTAATATAGAAAGTTTATACGAGTTTTGATCCATTATAGTAGTCCTGGGATCTTGTCGAGTTTCTCAGCATAATGAAAAAATTGTTCATATAAATAGCAGACCTTATCAATGTCAACAGTGCTACCCTTGTCCATGAGTTTTGTAAGTGCACTTCCAGTTGTAAGGCCTCGTGGGAGTCTTCGTAAACTCAGAGCATGACGCTGTTTATGTGTGAATGTATGATAGGTGACACCACCACTCACATTCCCTCCTCCACTAACATTACACGCAACACTACAACTGTCATCACCAGCGCCACTACCAACATTGTGTTCATTACATTTATCAACAGTATTGTATTCAACATTAATGTCTATGTGACTAACCTCATCACACTCTTCACCACCACTTATATTACACTCATCACTATTACTAACATTGTAGACACCACCGCTCTCATCACACTCTTCACCACCACTTATATTATGCTCATCACTTTTACTAACATTATAGACACCATTGCCCTCATCACATGACAGAGTGAACAGGCAAAAGGGGGGGGTTGGCCTGTACATTGCAGAGTCACTTGTTTGCACAGAACTGCTAAATGCCTCAAATGATGTAGTGGAAGTTTTAGCAGTAAAGGTCGAGAACCAAAACCTAGTCATTGTGGTAGTCTACAAGCCTCCGGATGCAACATCCCAGCAATTCCAGGAACAGCTGTTAAAAATTGACCACTGTCTGGAAAACCTTCCAGCTCCTGCACCCAACATCTTGCTCCTGGGGGATTTCAACTTAAGGCACCTAAAATGGAGGAATATAGCAAATAATATTGTTGCAGTAATAACACCAGGAGGCAGCTCTGATGAAAACTCACACTCACACGAGCTTTTAAATCTCTGCACAAAATTCAATTTAAACCAGCAAATAATAGAGCCTACTAGACTGGAGAATACACTAGACCTCATCTTCACTAACAATGATGATCTGATAAGAAATGTCACCATATCAAAAACAATATACTCAGATCACAACATAATTGAGGTTCAGACATGTATGCGCGGAGCCCCAGACCGACATAATGAGATTAGTCACGAGGGAGCATTCACCAAATTCAACTTCAATAACAAAAACATAAAGTGGGACCAAGTAAACCAAGTCCTAACCGATATAAGCTGGGAAGATATACTAAGCAACACAGACCCCAACTTATGCCTAGAACAGATTAACTCGGTGGCACTCGATGTATGCACAAGGCTTATTCCTCTAAGAAAAAGGAGGAGTAGATGTAAAATAGAAAGAGACAGGCGCTCCCTTTACAGGCGACGGAAAAGAATAACAGAGCGGCTAAAAGAGGTCAATATATCTGAAATGCGTAGGGAGACACTGGTCAGAGAAATAGCAAGCATCGAACTTAAGCTAAAAGAATCCTTTAGGAGTCAGGAATCGCGGGAAGAACTAAAAGCCATAAATGAAATCGAAAGAAACCCAAAGTATTTCTTCTCCTATGCCAAATCAAAATCGAGAACAACGTCCAGTATTGGGCCCCTACTTAAACAAGATGGGTCCTACACAGATGACAGCAAGGAAATGAGTGAGCTACTCAAGTCCCAATATGACTCAGTTTTTAGCAAGCCGCTAACCAGACTGAGAGTCGAAGATCAAAATGAATTTTTTATGAGAGAGCCACAAAATTTGATTAACACAAGCCTATCCGATGTTATCCTGACGCCAAATGACTTCGAACAGGCGATAAATGACATGCCCATGCACTCTGCCCCAGGGCCAGACTCATGGAACTCTGTGTTCATCAAGAACTGCAAGAAGCCCCTATCACGAGCCTTTTCCATCCTATGGAGAGGGAGCATGGACACGGGGGTCGTCCCACAGTTACTAAAAACAACAGACATAGCCCCACTCCACAAAGGGGGCAGTAAAGCAACAGCAAAGAACTACAGACCAATAGCACTAACATCCCATATCATAAAAATCTTTGAAAGGGTCCTAAGAAGCAAGATCACCACCCATCTAGAAACCCATCAGTTACACAACCCAGGGCAACATGGGTTTAGAACAGGTCGCTCCTGTCTGTCTCAACTATTGGATCACTACGACAAGGTCCTAAATGCACTAGAAGACAAAAAGAATGCAGATGTAATATATACAGACTTTGCAAAAGCCTTCGACAAGTGTGACCATGGCGTAATAGCGCACAAAATGCGTGCTAAAGGAATAACAGGAAAAGTCGGTCGATGGATCTATAATTTCCTCACTAACAGAACACAGAGAGTAGTCGTCAACAGAGTAAAGTCCGAGGCAGCTACGGTGAAAAGCTCTGTTCCACAAGGCACAGTACTCGCTCCCATCTTGTTCCTCATCCTCATATCCGACATAGACAAGGATGTCAGCCACAGCACCGTGTCTTCCTTTGCAGATGACACCCGAATCTGCATGACAGTGTCTTCCATTGCAGACACTGCAAAGCTCCAGGCGGACATCAACCAAATCTTTCAGTGGGCTGCAGAAAACAATATGAAGTTCAACGATGAGAAATTTCAATTACTCAGATATGGTAAACATGAGGAAATTAAATCTTCATCAGAGTACAAAACAAATTCTGGCCACAAAATAGAGCGAAACACCAACGTCAAAGACCTGGGAGTGATCATGTCGGAGGATCTCACCTTCAAGGACCATAACATTGTATCAATCGCATCTGCTAGAAAAATGACAGGATGGATAATGAGAACCTTCAAAACTAGGGAGGCCAAGCCCATGATGACACTCTTCAGGTCACTTGTTCTATCTAGGCTGGAATATTGCTGCACACTAACAGCACCTTTCAAGGCAGGTGAAATTGCCGACCTAGAAAATGTACAGAGAACTTTCACGGCGCGCATAACGGAGATAAAACACCTCAATTACTGGGAGCGCTTGAGGTTCCTAAACCTGTATTCCCTGGAACGCAGGAGGGAGAGATACATGATTATATACACCTGGAAAATCCTAGAGGGACTAGTACCGAACTTGCACACGAAAATCACTCACTACGAAAGCAAAAGACTTGGCAGACGATGCACCATCCCCCCAATGAAAAGCAGGGGTGTCACTAGCACGTTAAGAGACCATACAATAAGTGTCAGGGGCCCGAGACTGTTCAACTGCCTCCCAGCACACATAAGGGGGATTACCAACAGACCCCTGGCAGTCTTCAAGCTGGCACTGGACAAGCACCTAAAGTCAGTTCCGGATCAGCCGGGCTGTGGCTCGTACGTTGGTTTGCGTGCAGCCAGCAGCAACAGCCTGGTTGATCAGGCTCTGATCCACCAGGAGGCCTGGTCTCAGACCGGGCCGCGGGGGCGTTGACCCCCGGAACTCTCTCCAGGTAAACTCCAGGTCACACTCTTCACCGCCACTTATGTTACGGTCATCACTATTACTAACATTATAGACACCACCGCTCTCATCACACTCTTCACCACCACTTATATTACGGTCATCACTATTACTAACATTATTGACACCATAGCCTTCATTATGATGCTCACTACAGTTATCAACACAAGTATTATATTCGTCATTACTGTAATTAAGAACACCACCACCTTGTTCAGCAGCCTTATACTTGCTTTCACAAATTGTGACAATCTTGTTATTGGTACACTCTACACATCTTTCCTTGTGTTGTTCAAGTTGTTGTTTCAGGAGAAATTGTTGTTTCCAGTACTTTTATGCGCGACATCAGGTTGTATACCACAGGAGCAAGACTTGGAACATCTGGAGACGTGAAGTCCCGGTCAGCTGAGCTCCTTGGCTGACTGTCAGCTGACTCAGCTAGGCTGGTATTGACAGCCGACGTGATGGGGGTCTGTTGACGTGCTCCCCAGGTGAGGTGCTCAACCCCATTGTCTGAGGGCAGGCATGAGCCAGTATTCAGACCCGAGGTACCTGGTAGTCCTGGGGGGTCATTATGAGGGGGACAGGGTGAAGTGCGGTTGGCTGCGATGCGATCAGCCCTCACACTGCAGTCAGCATGAGCTGCTGTGACTCCTGAGGTCTTACAATTGATACATTGTTTAGCCACAGTCTGTTGCTGTTTGATCATATCATAACACCGTTCAGAAGGATGAGCATTGGCACACACTGCACACCAGTGTGACTTAGATGGGCATTTCCTGGCATTGTGGCCCCAGCGTTGACACTTATAAAATTGACGTTGAGGAGGTCTGTACAATGCAATGTAATAGCGTCTGTTGAGGGCTGCGCGGGAGTGAATATAGTGTGGCAGAGTCCCCTGGCCAGTCCACTCAGCTAATATCAGACCGTTGGAAAGTCGACGAGGGCTTGCAACTTGCTCTGACGCCAGATATTGAGGATTCAAGTGCTTGTTGACGTTGTAGATGACAATAAGCACTTTATGTGCCCTTGGTGGGGCTGCTCGGAGTTTGATGTTGGCATATTCGCGAGTGAGAAGTTTGTCTATAAATGCTGATTCATTAGGCACAAAGATGTAGTTATCCTCATCGTGGACAAACTTGATCGTTTTCTCTAGGTTGTCTGTACTAGCTTCGAAAAACCAGTTACACTTGGTCTCTTGATCAGTGTTGTTAGGGAAATCTAACCTGACAGCTTTGGGAGGGTGTGTGCCCACTGTATTGCTTTCAGCAAGCTTTCTCTGGAAGCCTCGTTCTTTTTTCCGAGCCTGTTTACTAAAATATGTTTCAAATCTGCCTTCACCATCATCTACATCAACACTATCAGCTATACTCATAGCTGACAGGAGTTTCACACTGGCGATGGGCTAAAGGATACCGGCGAATAGAAGGGACAAGGAAGGGATATTCACCTCGCTAGACACAGGCAATATGGGTGTAGTGGCTTGTGGGTCGCAGTGCAATTTTCAAGGTCATTCACGGGGCCACAGTCGTTTCGAGAGTTACCAATATTGCACTACTCGTTAATTACTCCAAACCCGCAGCACTTAAAACAGCTAGCACACGTGTCTAGGAATGACAGACAAATTTTCACTCTGTGGACAAATAAATCAGCACAAACTTAATATGTTTATAGATGAACCTCTGGCTTGTTACAGTTAAAAAGCCGTCTCCAAAGGAGTTACCAGGTACTAGCCTTTCAAAACAGAAAACTAATTCCAGTGTTTCACTAGGTATGTCACAACTCACACACAAGAGTTCTAACAACACCGAAGGTACGGCCGGAGCACTGTAGAACGTTCACAATGGCATTCTGGGATTCAGAAGAGATGTAACAGCAGTGTAACTTGACCTTCACTGGCTGGCTTGGAGTGCTGTTTAGCCTGGATTGGTTAAACTCGCCCTTATCCCATATGTAGATAATGGCGACGAGCTAAGGGATACCGGTGAATAGGAAAGTCGAGGAAGGGAAATTCACCTCACTGGACACACGCAGTATGGGTGTAAGTGGCATGCGAGTCTTATAGTGCCATTTTCAAGGTCACCCAGCAGGCCAGACATTCCTCACTCATTTTAAGCCTACGTAGGTACTGATGGTAGCACAATGTCCTAAGTCAGTGAAATCCACTCGTGCAAATAGTTACAACAAATCTGCAGCACTTAACACTTCTAGCACAAACTTATTATGTTTATAAGTGAACCTCTGGCATGTCCCACTTAAAAAGTCAGTACTGCAATGCTCGTTAAATTGTTCTTAACTAAGCCACTACAGGAAACACTGGTATGCCAGCAGCACTGTAGAATGTATACGTAGACATGCTCGGGGGACAAGACAGCTGTAACTGTAGGCTACCTTAGCTTGTTCTGGCTAGCTTGGAATGCTGCTTTCAAGCCTGCTTGAATGTGCTTGCTAAGCCCGTGTCAACCACTTGGATATTTGCTTGTAGCAGGCAGGTAGGCACACAGGAGACATATTTGTAAGATGAGTGGAGTGCGGCACAGAGGACTGACATGGGCACTCGAGCATTTATGTGGTCTGGCAAAAACCGCCTCTAGACCATAAGTAAATAGAGGCGAATGGCTGAGTTCCAAATCGAGGAAGGAGGGGAGAGAGGCGAGGTGGAGTGAAGGTGTAGCCTCCTACAGCCACTTCAAATCAACATATTTGTGTTTCACTAGGTATATCACTAGTCACAGTTCACACATAAGAGTTCCAGCAGCAATTCAGCTGCGCTCCAATGATATTTGTTGCATGATGGGTTATCAGTCGGGTGAGATAAGCAGCTCTGATATAGAAGGCCTAGGACTTCACTCAACACACACGTCCTCTCCCCTCAACCACTCAGGCCTAACTGGCCTGATATGTGGAAGATGGCTAATGTAATTCCTATTTTTAAAACAGGGGACAAGTTGTTACCGTCAAATTACCGCCAAATAAGCCTGACCTCAATTGTAGGCAAATTACTAGAGTCAATTATGGCTGAGATTATAAGAAGCCATCTCGATAAGCATAGCTTGATTAATGATACTCTGCATGGATTCACAAGAGGCTGGTCTTGTCTAACTAATTTATTAACTTTCTTCAGTAAAGCTTTTGAGGCTGTTGACCACGATAAAGAATTAGTGTGCACTACCTAGCAGAGTTTACTGCCAGAGGGGAATCATAGGCCTGTGTTCTGTGTGCAAAATAATAATAATAGAACTTTTCTTTGTCAGAGGAAAGAAAGTCTCCCTGATAACATTGTGTATACATAGTGTATAGTGTATACTACAGTGGCTCCCTAGTATATAGATGATAAAGGCTAAAGTGTCATTTGAAAACAGGTGAATCTGTAAATGAAGTGATAAGCCTATAGAGGCAGGTGCCAGAAGTCGCCAGAATCTTACCACAGTGGTCAGCTGTTTTAATAATCTTTCTGGCCTGCTAGTGTACTCGCATATAATCTAGTGATACCAGTGAATAGCAGAATACAGTGTTGTAGTAGCAACTAACCAGTATTATAATGGTACTTAGTGGAGTGGAGTGACTTTCATTAGTTTCTTTTTTCTTGAAATACCAGACGTATACTGTGAATTTCATATAACCTGTAGTTACCAGCGGTCGCAATATACACAACGAGAAGCAATTATTACTACAGAAAAAGCGTCCTTCCTCCAAAATTTCCACCAGTCAACTATAGTGATAATATAGCATTTATTGTGGTGGAGACGAAAAAAAAAAAAAAAACTAGAAAAGCTAGATACAGCGATTGATAAACAAGGGTTGAGGCTCGACCGTTCGTCACTTTAGGAGCTGCCAGAAATCACTGGCTCTTCAACACGCAAGTTATACTTTTGTATTAATCAAATCACATATTACTCGGGTAGATAATTTCAAGTAGATCCTTCATGTGTTAGCCCAAATCACCGACTAGTATGTTTTAAATAAGTGACCCACTGATCAGATCAGATCGACTGGTCCGAACCCTCGACTGGTCCGAACCCTTGATGGTCCGAACTCTTGACTGGTTTCAAACGGATTCGTTGGACAATAAAGCAGACTGTAAACGGATGGGGTTGTAGGCGCCCATATCAAACACAAACAATAAATATAAACCAGGAATGTACATGGTAAGCTGTCCAATTAGTTAGAAATAGAAATACATTTAAGGAGGTTATTAATAGAGTATTCAAGAGGTTGCTAGTAGAATTACAGTAAATCAACCACTCAAATCATTATGAAGCTCTGTATAGTCTGCAGTCAATCAAACAAACGGGCTTCCACATGGATAAATTGTAATTTTTGTGGAAATTGGTGTCACGCCCCTTGTGCAGATATCCAAGAACTAGCTACAATCAGTATTAAAACAGGGAAGTGTTTTTGGGTATGCCCAAATGAGGAAAATCTGTGGACTAAAATCACAAGGGTATTAAAAGAGGATAACATCAAAGCTGCTTTCATAGACAACCTGGAAGCTTTCTACAACAGATGGGAACATAAAAAGTCTGGGCTGAATGGTACTGCCCTTGATACTGGCCATGTAGCCAGAAACTGTAAGGCTGGAGGTGATGTCCTGGTAGTCAGTAAATGTGGGGCTGATAGTGCTGTCCTGGGAGACAGTAATGGTGAAGCTGGAGGTGCTGTCCTGGGAGACAGTAATGGTGAAGCTGGATGTGCTGTCCTGGGAGACAGTAATGGTGAAGCTGGAGGTGCTGTCCTGGGAGACAGTAATGGTGAAGCTGGAGATTTTGTCCAGGTAGTCGGGAATTATACGCAGGAAGGAATACATATAAATGACCTCATAGGGGACAGGAACCGTAGTGGGGAAACAAGTGTAGTCAAAGATAAGATAAAACCAATATTGCAAACTAGAAATACCACAGGAAATAGCAAACAAGAGGACTCCACTAGCTATAGTGAGGATATATTACCAAAAACAACTGGTGGGAGCTCAATTGTTGGTGCTAGGGAGGATAGGAATAAGACAGGGAAACATGCACCAACAGGGAATACAGTCACAGAAACCCAAGGCAAACGGAAACCAAGCCTGTGCACATACTATGCACTTGGTATCTGCAGACATGGGAAATCTGGAAAAACAGACGGGACGTGCAACTATGACCACCCTAGAAAATGCCATGCCCATATGACAACAGGAAAATGCAAACTCCCTTCCTGTAAGCTTTTTCACCCTGAAATGTGTACCTCTTCAGTACAGGAAAGACTGTGCTATAACTTAAATTGCCAGGCACACCATCTAAAGGGTACAAAAAGATACAAAACATCCAGGCCATGGGAAAACCTGGGTAGCCACAGCCACTCAAGAGGGAGAGGTTTTTTAGTGCCAGGAAGGAAAAAAAACTGGCAGGAAATGGCAGAAATCGTACACCAAATCCAGTCATTCCTGGAGTGGAACCACAGTCGATGGCCTCCACTCCAAACCAACAGATACAGATACTAATGCCGGAAAAAAATCCCCCCCCAGTACCAACAATACCACCAGTCCGATGACATTCTTCTTTTCAAATATACAGGGTCTAAAGCCAGCAACAAACAACAAAATACCTTTCATCCGTGGACTGCTTTCAGAGGCAAAGGCAATGTTCGCGGCTTTCACTGAGACCCACATAAAGGATCACTTGGACAACGAAATATGGATCCCAGGTTACAACCTATACAGATGTGACAGAGTGAACAGGCAAAAGGAAGGGGGGGTTGGCCTGTACATTGCAGAGTCACTTGTTTGCACAGAACTGCTAAATGCCTCAAATGATGTAGTGGAAGTTTTAGCAGTAAAGGTCGAGAACCAAAACCTAGTCATTGTGGTAGTCTACAAGCCTCCGGATGCAACATCCCAGCAATTCCAGGAACAGCTGTTAAAAATTGACCACTGTCTGGAAAATCTTCCAGCTCCTGCACCCAACATCTTGCTAATGGGGGATTTCAACTTAAGGCACCTAAAATGGAGGAATATAGCAAATAATATTGTTGCAGTAACAACACCAGGAGGCAGCTCTGATGAAAACTCACACTCACACGATCTTTTAAATCTCTGCACAAAATTCAATTTAAACCAGCAAATAATAGAGCCTACTAGACTGGAGAATACACTAGACCTCATCTTCACTAACAATGATGATCTGATAAGAAATGTCACCATATCAAAAACAATATACTCAGATCACAACATAATTGAGGTTCAGACATGTATGCGTGGAGTCCCAGACCGACATAATGAGACTAGTCACGAGGGAGCATTCACCAAATTCAACTTCAATAACAAAAGCATAAAGTGGAACCAAGTAAACCAAGTCCTAACCGATATAAGCTGGGAAGATATACTAAGCAACACAGACCCCAACGTATGCCTAGAACAGATTAACTTGGTGGCACTCGATGTATGCACAAGGCTTATTCCTCTAAGAAAAAGGAGTAGATGTAAAATAGAAAGAGACAGGCGCTCCCTTTACAGGCGACGGAAAAGAATAACAGAGCGGCTAAAAGAGGTCAATATATCTGAAATGCGTAGGGAGACACTGGTCAGAGAAATAGCAAGCATCGAACTCAAGCTAAAGGAATCTTATAGGAGTCAGGAATCGCGGGAAGAACTAAAAGCCATAAATGAAATCGAAAGAAACCCAAAGTATTTCTTCTCCTATGCCAAATCAAAGTCGAGAACAACATCCAGTATTGGGCCCCTACTTAAACAAGATGGGTCCTACACAGATGACAGCAAGGAAATGAGTGAGCTACTCAAGTCCCAATATGACAAGTTTTTAGCAAGCCGCTAACCAGACTGAGAGTCGAAGATCAAAATGAATTTTTTATGAGAAAGCCACAAAATTTGGTTAACACAAGCCTATCCGATGTTATCCTGATGCCAAATGACTTCGGACAAGCGATAAATGACATGCCCATACACTCTGCCCCAGGGCCAGACTCATGGAACTCCGTGTTCATCAAGAACTGCAAGAAGCCCCTATCACGAGCCTTTTCCATCCTATGGAGAGGGAGCATGGACACGGGGGTCGTCCCACAGTTACTAAAAACAACAGACATAGCCCCACTCCACAAAGGGGGCAGTAAAGCAACATCAAAGAACTACAGACCGATAGCACTAACATCCCATATCATATAAATCTTTGAAAGGGTCCTAAGAAGCAAGCTCACCACCCATCTAGAAACTCATCAGTTACACAAGCCAGGGCAACATGGGTTTAGAACAGGTCGCTCCTGTCTGTCTCAACTGTTGGATCACTACGACAAGGTCTTAAATGCACTAGAAAATAAAAAGAATGCAGATGTAATACATACAGACTTTGCAAAAGCCTTCGACAAGTGTGACCATGGCGTAATAGCGCACAAAATGCGTGCTAAAGGAATAACAGGAAAAGTCGGTCGATGGATCTATAATTTCCTCACTAACAGAACACAGAGAGTAGTCGTCAACAGAGTAAAGTCCGAGGCAGCTACAGTGAAAAGCTCTGTTCCACAAGGCACAGTACTCGCTCCCATCTTGTTCCTCATCCTCATATCCGACATAGACAAGGATGTCAGCCACAGCACCGTGTCTTCCTTTGCAGATGACACCCGAATCTGCATGACAGTGTCTTCCATTGCAGACACTGCAAGGCTCCAGGTGGACATCAACCGAATCTTTCAGTGCGCTGCAGAAAACAACATGAAGTTCAACGATGAGAAATTTCAATTACTCAGATATGGTAAACACGAGGAAATTAAATCTTCATCAGAGTACAAAACAAATTCTGGCCACAAAATAGAGCGAAACACCAACGTCAAAGACCTGGGAGTGATCATGTCGGAGGATCTCACCTTCAAGGACCATAACATTGTATCAATCGCATCTGCTAGAAAAATGACAGGATGGATAATGAGAGCCTTCAAAACTAGGGAGGCCAAGCCCATGATGACACTCTTCAGGTCACTTGTTCTATCTAGGCTGGAATATTGCTGCACACTAACAGCACCTTTCAAGGCAAGTGAAATTGCTGACCTAGAAAATGTACAGAGAACCTTCACGGCGCGCATAACGGAGATAAAACACCTCAGTTACTGGGAGCGCTTGAGGTTCCTGAACCTGTATTCCCTGGAACACAGGCGGGAGAGATACATGATTATATACACCTGGAAAATCCTAGAGGGACTAGTATCGAACTTGCACACGAAAATCACTCACTACGAAAGCAAAAGACTTGGCAGACGATGTAACATCCCCCCAATGAAAAGCAGGGGTGTCACTAGCACGTTAAGAGACCATACAATAAGTGTCAGGGGCCCAAGACTGTTCAACTGCCTCCCAGCATACATAAGGGGGATTACCAACAGACCCCTGGCAGTCTTCAAGCTGGCACTGGACAAGCAACTAAAGTCGGTTCCTGACCAGCCAGGCTGTGGCTCGTACACTGGTTTGCGTGCAGCCAGCAGCAACAGCCTGGTTGATCAGGCTCTGATCCACCAGGAGGCCTGGACACAGACCCGGCCACGGGGGCGTTGACCCCCGGAACTCTCTCCAGGTAAGCAGATTTTTTAAGGAAGTCATATAAGATGCCTGTAAGATCAGTAAGGTTCAGGATAAACCGTGCATAAAAATTTACAGAACCAAGAAAGCTACGCATGAGCTTCTTGGTTTTTTTATTTTTATTATTATCACACCGGCCGATTCCCACCAAGGCAGGGTGGCCCGAAAAAGAAAAACTTTCACCATCATTCACTCCATCACTGTCTTGCCAGAAGGGTGCTTTACACTACAGTTTTTAAACTGCAACATTAACACCCCTCCTTCAGAGTGCAGGCACTGTACTTCCCATCTCCAGGACTCAAGTCCGGCCTGCCGGTTTCCCTGAATCCCTTCATAAATGTTACTTTGCTCACACTCAAACAGCACGTCAAGTATTAAAAACCATTTGTCTCCATTCACTCCTATCAAACACGCTCACGCATGCCTGCTGGAAGTCCAAGCCCCTCGCACACAAAACCTCCTTTACCCCCTCCCTCCAACCCTTCCTAGGCCGACCCCTACCCCGCCTTCCTTCCACTACAGACTGATACACTCTTGAAGTCATTCTGTTTCGCTCCATTCTCTCTACATGTCCGAACCACCTCAACAACCCTTCCTCAGCCCTCTGGACAACAGTTTTGGTAATCCCGCACCTCCTCCTAACTTCCAAACTACGAATTCTCTGCATTATATTCACACCACACATTGCCTTCAGACATGACATCTCCACTGCCTCCAGCCTTCTCGCTGCAACATTCATCACCCACGCTTCACACCCATATAAGAGCGTTGGTAAAACTATACTCTCATACATTCCCCTCTTTGCCTCCAAGGACAAAGTTCTTTGTCTCCACAGACTCCTAAGTGCACCACTCACTCTTTTTCCCTCATCAATTCTATGATTCACCTCATCTTTCATAGACCCATCCGCTGACACGTCCACTCCCAAATATCTGAATACGTTCACCTCCTCCATACTCTCTCCCTCCAATCTGATATTCAATCTTTCATCACCTAATCTTTTTGTTATCCTCATAACCTTACTCTTTCCTGTATTCACCTTTAATTTTCTTCTTTTGCACACCCTACCAAATTCATCCACCACTCTCTGCAACTTCTCTTCAGAATCTCCCAAGAGCACAGTGTCATCAGCAAAGACACTGTGCTCTTGGGAGATTCTGAAGAGAAGTTGCAGAGAGTGGTGGATGAATTTGGTAGGGTGTGCAAAAGAAGAAAATTAAAGGTGAATACAGGAAAGAGTAAGGTTATGAGGATAACAAAAAGATTAGGTGATGAAAGATTGGTTTTGGGGAATTTAAATTCTAATAAAGCTTTGATCTTACTGGGGAGAGGCTGCAGAGAGTTATTAGAAAGTATCAGTCCAAGATATCTAATCTTGTTATACCCAAGGAAGCATTTCTTCGGCTTGGCAGTGAGGCCATGTGAGCATAACCTACGCAAAACTGATGTTAATGTTTGGATATGTTCGCCCCACGTGGATGTCATTACGTAAATGTTATCAAAATAAACTGAAACATTTGGCATATTACCCAAGACCTTTCTCATCAGTCTCACGTAGGTAGCACAGGCAGTTACCAAACCGAAGGGCATAGTTCTATATTGCATCAGTCCTTGGTGTGTAGGAAAAGCGGTGTACTGCTTAGAAGAAGGATCTAACATTACTTGATGATATGCCTGCGCAATATCAATCTCTGAAAAGAAGGAAGCGTCATAAAATTTGTGTAGATCGCTATCTATTAAGGGCATAGGCTCAGCATCCCACCGAGTTATAGCATTAAGGCTTCTGAAGTCAATAGCAAGTCTATATGAATTATCCTCCTTCTTAACCATGACTACTGGTGAACAATATGAAGATACTGAAGGTTCAATGATCTTTAGTTTTAATAATTTGTCTACCTCTCGGTCAAATGCATCCCTAAGGTGAACTGGAACTGGGTATAATTTTCGTTTGATAGGATTGTCCGTCACTAAGTCAATCTTATGGACTACCGTGGAGGTAACACCTGGAATATCAGTAAAGACGTCTGAAAAGTTACTCACACATTGAAGTAGTTCATGTCTCTTATGGTCATCCAAAGATTCATTAATGTTAATGTTGGTTGGGTCCGAGTGGTCAAGAGTCACCAAGTCATGTAATTCTTCATCATAGTCTAAGTTAGAGGTGTCAATTACGCACACCTTACATTCTTCAGTTGTTGTATCAAGATCGTGTGGAAAAACTAAGTCAAAGTTATTAAGGCAGTTAACCGAATTTCTTCGGTAATATTTCTTAAGGATGTTGATATGATAAAGCTTAGGTTTCCCCTTGACTTCTATGAGGTAGTCAACTTTCCCACAAATTTTTAATACTTTATATGGACCTTTCCATGCTACTAATAATTTATTTGACTTGATTGGCAAAAGTACAAGAACTTCATCCCCTACTTTAAAACTTCTCCTCTGACTTTTGGAATCAAAATAGGTTTTGTACTGGTCCATTGACAAGCTTATGTTTTTCGAAACTATGTCAGAGGTCTCCTCAAGTTTGGATCTAAGGTCAAGGAGAAACTGGTAAGAAGACTGAACCTCAGCACTCACCTCCTCATTAGTCCATAAGTCATGAAGGATGGACAATGGGCCTCTGGCCTGTCTACCATAGAGAAGTTCAAAAGGTGAAAACCCCAAAGAGTCACTGGGAACTTCCCTCATGGCAAACAAAGCACAGGGTAGGTAACGATGCCACTCCTTAGGTTTAAGGGAGCAAAGTTTCCTTAAAATGGACTTGAGAATCGAATGCTGGCGCTCAATCCTCCCATTACAGCTGGTATGATAGGGTGTGGTGAAGAGAGGCTTCACTCCCAAAAGTTGGTATAGATGTTGCATTAAGTCAGATGTGAATTGTGTCCCACGGTCAGACAAAATTTCTCTAGGGATGCCCACTCTGGAGAAGATGGACAAAAGGGCTTCAGCCACCTCTGTAGTGGTTATGGTCTTTAAGGGTATGGCTTCAGGGAAACTCGAAGCATAATCAACTAATGTTAATATATATCTATGTCCCCCAGATGAAAGTGGAGATAAAGGACCAACGATGTCAATAGCTACTCTTTCGAAAGGTACCGTAAAGACTGGCATTTTGACCATAGGTACTCTCCGGGTACCTCAGGAGGATGACAGTTGGCAAACTTTACACGATCTATAATAGGTAGTGACATCTGAGGACATTTTTGGCCAAAAATAGGTTTCCCTAATTTTATTTAAGGTTTTACGATGCGAGAAATGTCCGGCCACTGGCAGGTCATGAGCCATTTTAAGAACAGTCTCTCTGCATTGACTTGGAACAACTAAGATGGAATAGTCTATCTCATCTGAATTTAATTTGAATACTGACTTGTACAAGATACCTTTTATATATTCAAATTTATATGAAAAGTTTTTCCTTTGGATAACTTGATTTTGTTTAGCGGCATTATGGCAATTCTGAAGAGAAGGGCAATTGCGTTGTAAATTGACAAAGGAGTCCTTCGATATATCTAAAGGCTTAAAGTCAGGGAAAATCAAAGGATGGACAGTAGGAGAAACCTGGGCTTTGGTCTGAGCCCTAGTCAAGACATTTATGGTATCGGAGGTGATATCTTCACTTTCATCTAACAAGTGAACCGGTGATCCTACTACCTCGCTTTCGAGAGTAGCATCACTGGTTTTTAATCCCACATGAATCTCACGAGACATTGTCTCATCTGAACTTTCGAGGGGCTTCTCTGACTCGACAGGAAGAGAATCTGAAACACTTATGTCCACCTTTGGTGATGAAAGGTCAACCTCAGAAGGAAGAATGGCACCTTTTACATTACCTATTAGTACGGAGCAAGAAGTGATGGGAGCTAGTACGGCTTCAGACCAACCTGTGAACCATTTAGACCTAATGTAACAACGGATGGTAGGAAAAGTGTCCGTACGGCCCAAGTAGTCTGAAAGTATAGCAGAGGAATGAGTTTCTTTAAGGTTAGGGAACAGCTTATCAGAAATGACTATACATGTGCATCCAGTGTCTCGTAAAATGGTAGATACATTAAGTCCATTAACTGTTCCAGAACAGAAGGGTGCTTGGTCATTACAGTTTTTAAAACATCTTCCAACTTTTTGGACCTTCTTAGAAGGACAATCTGGACGTTTATGTCCCTTAACACCACACAAATGACAAACAGGAATAAAAGAAGTCATTTTACTTTCCACTAGAGGCTTTGATTTCTTAAGGTCTGATGAACCCTTGCCCTTAGGGTTCGATCCCTTTAGGTCTTTATAGGAATTGTGAGCCTCAGCATACAGGTCAGCAGCCTCAACAACTTCCTCAGCTTTAATCAGGTTACGTTCTCTGATGAATGTTCGTATCTGATGGGGAAGAGCTGTCAGGAACTGGTCAGCAACCATGAAGTCTCGAAGAGATTCATAACTGTGATCAATTCCTGAACTCTCTATCCAAAAGTCGAACAACGAAAGAGTGTTACCTGTAACTGCTGAAAGTTCTGGCCAGGCTGTAAGGTGGCATACCTGAAATCTTTCCTGTAAGAATTTGTGGTTTTTTGATATGCTTTAAGGATTGCCTTCTTCAGTAGGTTATAATTACATATATCCTGCGACAAAGTTGCATAGATATTCAAGGCTGTACCAGAAAATAACATTCCTAACCTGGTAGCCCAGGTGTCAGCAGGCCATTCACAGAGGGTAGCAGTATTTTCAAACCTGATAATGAAGTTATGTCTTCCCCCTCTGTGAAGGGAGGTAAATTAGGTGTTGGAATATGTGCACTGACTGCACGTTGTTCCATTACTCCTTCCTCTAATTGTTGTTGTGTAAAAGTTAACTTTTTATTCTCTAATTCAAGGCGAGATTTTTCGAGCTCGCGATCCTTTTCTCTCTCTATTAACTCATGTTCTCTAGCTTTTTCCTCATCTTCTCTATCCTTTGCTCTTTCCTCAAGTTCTCTTAATTTAACCTGTTCCTCACGTATCTTAGCTTGTTCCTCACATATTTTAGCTTGTTCCTCACGTTCCCTATCCTTTGCTCTTTCCTCAAGTTCTCTTAATTTAACTTGTTCTTCACGTACTCTAGCTCTCTCCTCACGATCAAGTCTATCACGCTCCTTTTTGTCTTCTCTCTCTCTTTCTGTCTTTCTTGGATTTCTCTCTCCTTTTTCTCTTCTCTTTTGATTCTCTCTCTCTCCTTTTCTTCTTCTCTTTCCCTTTCTGTCTTTCTTCTCTCTCAATTCTCTCTCTTTCAAGTCTTTCCTGGATCTTAGCACTAATGAAAGATTCTAAATTTTTCCCTGTTATTCCTAACTTACTTCCAGCGTTCATCCAAAACTGGTATTCATCCATACTTGCAAGAATAACTTAAACTATCAGGGGAAATGAAACGGGTATTAAAGAAAACGGAGGGTTCAATTCCTGCTCCGCTCAAACTGTAAATAAACCAGAGGGCTCGATCCCTGCCTCAATTAAACAATATGTATTAATTAAAATGAAGGGTTCTATGCCGGCTCCGAGCAAACAGTAAGTAGAATGGGGTCACTTGACCATCCAATCTTCTCACCAACAAATCAAGAGTGTCCAACGACAGTTCCCTTGATATAATAAAGAGCTCAATGAAACAAATTGCCACTGGAAAATCTCGGGTCCCTAGAGTCTAATCCTCCAGAGTGTTTCAAGCTCACACAAAAATAGATGGCAGAATTAACTAGTATTCCTGCCTTGACTTACAATAAATCGAGACTATAACAATCACCAAATCTTTTAAATACCTGTACTGTAGTCCTACCATAGAGAATGATTATTCATGGCTGGTGGTAACCGTCTGTGGTATGCGGCGTTGAAGTTCCAATGGTAGATTCGAGATGGAGTTGAATCTTGATTCAGTAGAGTGAATCCTGGCAGGGTCACCACTTGTGAAGGCTTACTCAGCCCTGTAATAACTTCAGACAGTATTACCAAGGCTGGCTCCTCCTCAGGAAAATTAATGTATAGAAAAAGAAATAATAACAGACAAACATAAACACTTTATTATATAGAAAATATAAAACACTTAAATATGAAATATTAATCCTACATTCAAAGAAAATGAAAAATTAAAAATATAAATGATAACTGAATTCAACGCTAATATATATGGGGGTGTCTGGTGTTGGTGACACTGAGTGTTGAAATCGTAGCCGTTGCCGATGATGGGGGGGGTCGCAGGTGTTGGTTACAACCCACTGGCTCGTTCTTCACAGAGTCTATCAGTGAATGCTCAGTCTAGATGATAGGAAAGCAGGTTTTTTCCACTGCAATGATGAGTGGTTATATCCTGCTACTTCATACAGGTGCACAGGTAATTAAATCCAAAAAGGGGAAGTCTTAGGACATTAGTCCATCTCCATCAGTTCTGCTCGTTGATTGGCAGGTGACCCTCTCTGTCATCCAAGCTGGAAAGATAGACAGGTTACCCACTGCTTAAGAAATCACTCTCCATGATAAGTACAATACCTAAAAGATGTGGTGATTATTACAACAGTCAACCTAGAGCAAGACTGAAAGGACTAAGTTTATTATTGGCCAAAAGTGAAGCTTTCAACCAATAAAACCACTAGAATACAAGGCAGGCATGTACTTACAGTAGTGCTGGGAGCCGTGAGTCTAGTGATTACTGTTTGGACCGGAGCCCCACATGTCACCTTTCGGAGGGGGGGGGGAAGAAGGAGGGGAAGGGATAGCGGGAGCTAGACTGACCCTACCTTAACAAGCAGCCGGCAGTCAAACTATCACTTTCGGGGTGGGGGAAAAAAGGCGGGAATAGCGGGAGCTAGACTTACCCTACCTTAACAAGTAGCCGGCAATGAAACTATCACTTTTGGGGAGGGGAAAAAAGGCGGGAATAGCGGGAGCTTGACTTACCCTACCTTAACAAGTAGCCGGCAATGAAACTATTGTTACTATATACTCCCTCTCTACTCCTATCTATTGAACTTTTCCCTCACAATTACACTAAGCCTAGTTTCCATCTTTGTAAAGTACAGGTTCGCCATCAGTAATGCAGTTCCATCAGTAATCTGGCACTAATTTTGGCTAGAGTAATTTCAAATTTTAGGGGTCGCCACACCAACCTGCTGCTACTATTTGGTAGCGCTCTTTGCTGCATAATTCATTCCAATTTGTTTTTCTCCATTTGTTATAACCTACTTACTTTTAGCCCTGGCCATGGTTCCTGTGAATAAGGGAAAGGCCTCTCGTTATATAAAGCGCGAACACTGTACATTGTCCATAAAAGATAAGGTGGTTTTGAAACCACTATTGGTCCCGTAGTATGATGCCATGAGCTCAACTCACTCAGATAAACTGTGACCATTCAATTTGGGCCTAGATATGAGAGAATAGGCCTGTGTGGTAAGTGTGCACTATATAAAAAAAAAAATCCTGCAGCGCACGGTTCATGATGAGAAAAAACTGTGACCATGTTTTTGGTGTAAAACAGCAACTTTGCAGTCTATTTTCCCATGGTTTTTATGGTTGTATTCTCAGTTTTTTTTTATCTCATTTGATAGAAGATATATTACGGAAATAGATATGATTTTGGTTTACCTGGAGAGAGTTCCGGGGGTCAACGCCCCCGTGGCCCGATCTGTGACCAGGCCTCCTGGTGGATCAGAGCCTGATCAACCAGGCTGTTACTGCTGGCTGCATGCAAACCAACGTACGAGCCACAGCCCGGCTGGTCAGGAACCGACTTTAGGTGCTTGTCCAGTGCCAGCTTAAAGACTGCCAGGGGTCTGTTGCTAATCCCCCTTACGTATGCTGGGAGGCAGTTGAACAGTCTCGGGCCCCTGACACTTATTGTATGGTCTCTTAACGTGCTAGTGACACCCCTGTTTTTCATTGGGAGGATGTTGCATCGTCTGCCAAGTCTTTTGCTTTCGTAGTAAGTGATTTTCGTGTGCAACAGACCCTGGCAGTCTTCAAGCTGGCACTGGACAAGCACCTAAAGTCGGTTCCTGACCAGCTGGGCTGTGGCTCGTACGTTGGTTTGCGTGCAGCCAGCAGTAACAGCCTGGTTGATCAGGCTCTGATCCACCAGGAGGCCTGGTCACAGACCAGGCCACAGGGGCGTTGACCCCCAGAACTCTCTCCAGGTAAACTCCAGGTACTAGTCCCTCTAGGATTTTCCAGGTGTATATAATCATGTATCTCTCCCGCCTGTGTTCCAGTTAATACAGGTTCAGGAACCTCAAGCACTCCCAGTAATTGAGGTGTTTTATCTCCATTATGCGCGCCATGAAGGTTCTCTGTACATTTTCTAGGTCAGCAATTTCACCTGCCTTGAAAGGTGCTGTTAGTGTGCAGCAATATTCCAGCCTAGATAGAACAAGTGACCTGAAGAGTGTCATCATGGGCTTGGCATCCCTAGTTTTGAAGGTTCTCATTATCTATCCTGTCATTTTTCTAGCAGATGTGATTGATACAATGTTATGGTTCTTGAACGTGAGATCCTCCGACATGATCACTCCCAGGTCTTTGACATTGGTGTTTCGCTCTATTTTGTGGCCAGAATTTGTTTTGTACTCTGATGAAGATTTAATTTCCTCGTGTTTACCATATCTGAGTAATTGAAATTTCTCATCGTTGAACTTCATATTGTTTTCTGCAGCCCACTGAAAGATTTGGTTGATGTCCGCCTGGAGCCTTGCAGTGTCTGCAATGGAAGACACTGTCATGCAGATTCGGGTGTCATCTGCAAAGGAAGACACCGTGCTGTGGCTGACATCCTTGTCTATGTCAGATATGAGGATGAGGAACAAGATGGGAGCGAGTACTGTGCCTTGTGGAACAGAGCTTTTCACCGTAGCTGCCTCGGACTTTACTCTGTTGACTACTACTCTCTGTGTTCTGTTAGTGGGGAAATTATAGATCCATCGACCGACTTTTCCTGTTATTCCTTTAGCATGCATTTTGTGCGCTATTACGCCATGGTCACACTTGTCGAAGGCTTTTGCAAAGTCTGTATATATTACATCTGCATTCTTTTTGTCTTCTAGTGCATCTAGGACCTTGTCGTAGTGATCCAATAATTGAGACAGACAGGAGCGACCTGTTCTAAACCCATGTTGCCCTGGGTTGTGTAACTGATGGGTTTCTAGATGGGTGGTGATCTTGCTTCTTAGGACCCTTTCAAAGATTTTTATGATATGGTTGGTAAGTACCTTGAAAGCACTTTGAAATTGAGCTCAGAGTTGTGGAAATGTCTGATTTTTGCTGATGTTCAAGAGTAAACAAATCACGTCACACGTCCAGTATGTGTCCAACTGGCCTGTCAAACACAAATCACTTCACTCGTCCAATACATGTCCAACTGGCTGGTCTAATACATGGTCACGAATGGGTTGACATTATACAATTATTACAATAACGCAGTACATTATTATTATAATCAAAAAGAAGCGCTAAGCCACAAGGGCTATACAGCAATAATAACGCAGTACAGTAGTCTTCATAACAGTAAATCTTCTATTTTTTGTGCGAATAAAAGTAAATAACAAACATAATATAAAGAGGGGCTTGGAGATGTGAACAGAGAAAATGATATTTTAGTGCCAGGAATGTCTGCATTGCTTATTCAGGAACCCGTTTTGAAATTGGCATCTCTTGAAATTTGTGTGAAATTGGCCAAATTACTGATTTCTGATCCAAACATCAAGGAAGCTAATGTTGTGAGAGGGAGTTTAGCAGGGAGTGTAGCAGGGAGGCAGGACCCCAGTGGAAATAAGTCACTGTCTGACTTTTTTGGGTTATCCTAGGTTCTTTACACATATGCTGTGGAAGGGAGGCAGGGAGTGTAGCAGGGAAACAGGGAGTGTGGAAGGGAGGCAGAGAGTGTAGCAGGGAAACAGGGAGTGTGGAAGGGAGGCAGAGAGTGTAGCAGGGAAACAGGGAGTGTGGAAGGGGGGCAGGGAGTGTAGCAGGCAGGCAGGGAGCATAGCATGGAGGGAGGGAGTGTAGCAGACAGGCAGGGAGTGTAACAGACAGGCAGGGAGTGTAGCATGGAGGGAGGGAGTGTAGCAGGCAGGCAGGGAATGTAGTAGGGAGGCAGGGAGTGTAGGAGGAAGGCAGAGAGTATAGCAGGCATGCAGGGAGTGTAGCATGGAGGGAGGGAGTGTACCAGGGAGGCAGGGAGTGTAGCAGGCAGGCAGGGAGTGTAGTAGGGAGGCAGGGTGTGGCAGGGAGTGTAGGAGGAAGGCAGGGAGTGTAGCAGGCATGCAGGGAGTGTAGCAGGCAGGGAGGGAAGTAACCCCAGAGAGGGCTTTGATACCTGAAGTCCTTATGGAGGAGGATTACCCTTCCAAACAATAATCAGTCCTCCCTCTCTCCTCCTCCCTGTCTTCCATAAGCCAACAAGAATCTTCAAAAAAGGTATGTAACAGTGATTTAAATGTTCATTTATTTATTTTATTTAGTTCTCATTGTTTTGTGTAAGTAAAACTATAATTAATCTTTAAAAAATGTTTTTTTTTGTTAACATTTTTGGGTGTCTGGAATGGATTAATTGTATTTACATTAATTCTTATGGGAAATATTATTTTGGTTTTAGGCCGACCTTCTGGAATGGATTACAGCCGATAACCGAGGGTCTACTGTACGTACTTCAACAGTTAATACCCTTTATTTACTGTATGTCAAACAATCTAACAAACATTGGTTTACTACCACACATGCAGCTTCTGGGTGCAATGGATTGTTTTAAGTGATGCATACATGGGTTAGCTCCACACCCTTGGAATAAGGTTTATCAATTTAATGTTGAATTGTAATGCCACAAACTCATCACACTAGTCGAGTCTGTCAACTGAATGTACAGATTGCCACCTGGTTGGTTAATTAATTGGGTTCAAGGCCTTTTGTTATCTATTCACCACTAGTTATGGATACTACTTTAATCCCTTCAGCAAGGATTAAGATGATTTCTTAGCATATACAATGAGACATACACCTCTCTGTGTACATATTAATGTCTCTGTTGCCTTCTGGATTTCTCTTGGGCCTCTTAACTTGTGTGTAATGTCCCTTTGTATGATTGCCTTCTTCCTCTTTTCTGTGGACTTTATATCAAAAACTGCTTATTTAACTATTGATAACTAAACTGTGTAATATGAATTCTGACTAAGTGTAATTTGGACTAAATATAAATTTACTTTATGATATAAAGTATTTCATAATTGTTAGATTTCAGTTGAGCAATTAATTTATTAAGGAGCTTTTTTATACAGTTATTTTGTTATATTCTGAAATGTTGAATGTCTAGGAATAAGTAATTTATTTCTTATCTTTCATTATTCTTATGTACTCCTGAGCAGGCAGCAGACAGCTGAGTATGACCAAGTAGTGGTGACCCCACTACACCCAGGTGTTGAGGTCACTGCTAATCAACTCACTGAAGAAAATGAAGATTTTGCAGCCAGGTCACGTTATCACCAGTGTACCCCAGGACAAGCCCTTCCAGACCTACCTGAGCCCCGTTAGTGCGACTTGTATTTAAAACTGCAACATCACAAGAGAAATTTATGCATAAGTTTTAAGGGACCTAAAGCAAAACAAAGTAATGTATATTTTACTACATGGTGCAGGCAGAAAGACCTCTTCATATAAATTATCATATTGTGACTGTTTGTAAGGAATTGTTAATTCATAGGGCAGTGGATGGCTTGAAAGGTAAAAGTTACACATATAAGCTAGATAACTGTTAAATATAAAAAATATATACATGTAATTAAATGTGATTATTGTGAAATGTCAGCAAAGGAAAACATGCCAAATACCTTAGGAATACATTTATTTTTATATTATGCTCATGAAAAGTTCCTAGAAAGTCTTGCATATGAACTTAACTGGGACTGGGTATAAAGATTTTATGCAGAAAGAAACATAGTCCCAATAAAAGCTTGTTCTGCATCTTGTCTTTATACTCATACCTGTTGGCATTGTGCCACTACATCCAGTTTAACTGGAACTGATACAAGTATCAGTCGTGTACATAACAATAATAAGTAATGCCAGCCTTTGATGTGTTTTATGGCATGTTCATGAGAGAGAGACCTAAGATCAGGAAACCTCTTAATACATCAGCCAGCTACACAAGTGACAATTGCTACTTGTCTTAGATTCATTAGTATTACTGCCTGTTTCAGGCTGGTATTATTTTATCTCAGGTTGGCATTATCACCAGTGGCGTTGCTAGGGTTGGTGTTACCCAGGGCGGCATCTTTGGCGTCACCTCCATGAAATCCAAGGGCGGGGGGATGAGGGAAAAGTAAACTCCAGTTACGTTACTACTGCATGCCCAATGACTAATGTTTAGCAATGAGAATGTTTAAGGGCCATTAACCGACAAGAAACGTAAATTTAAGTACCACTTGAGTACAGGCCTTAAGTACAGGTAACATCTCAATGAATCATATCTTACATTTCCTTGCCTTCAATCCTGCAAAATCATTTATCACATTATCAAAATCAATGCTGTTAACTGACTTATTTTCTATGGATAACATTGCTAAGTCAGAGATTCTGGATTGAATCATTGTGGACCGTAAATAGTTTTTATTCAACTTTAATTTCGAGAAACTCCTTTCACAAGAAGCCACAGCAACACACACAGTAAGGAACAACCTCAAGCAGAGTGTGAGAGTTGGAAGATATTCAATGAAATCCCATTCAGCTGTGAATGTTAGTGCATCCACTGCAGTCCAGTGCTTAACTTTTTCAAGATCAACATCTGCAGCCTGCAGGTGCTTCCTTAGTCTTGGTATTTCAAGCATGAGCTCATTCTTGCATATTTCAGTCAGCGATGAGTGATCATAGTGATGCCAGGTGGATTAAGAGTTTCTCCAAACTATCATAAATAAAATTATTGATTTATCGTAGTTTTTCATGTAGCGTCATTGATTTTCCCTATATAGGCCTATTTGTACTCTGTAATCATACAATAGGCTATATAGAAACAAAAGATTTTTCTCTTATGTTGCTGCAGTACTGTTTTGGGCATTAGGGTCACCCCTTGATGGTGTCACTTGGGGCTGCTCACGCCCCCCCTTACAACGCCACTGATTATCACCTATCCCAAGTTGGTTGTATTACCCATCTCAGGTTGGTATTGCTGCCTGTCTCAGGTTGGTATTGCTATCCATGTTGCAATTCCAGCATTCTTGGGATAGACCTGAAATAATTGTCAAATGTGCCATTTCTCAAGAGTACTGAAGTGCCTGATATAATTATAAAGGAGAGGGAGGGGGGTTTGAAGGGGCAGACCATCATATTTACTACAAACTTCAAATCCAAAGTACGTATACCTGGAGGGTATTTTGGAGGTCAACGCCCCTGTGGCCTGATCCATGACCAGACCTTGCAGTGGATCAGGGCCTGATCAACCAGGCTGTTACTGCTGGCTGCACACAGACTGACATACAAACCACAGCCTGGCTGATCAGGTACTGACTTTAGGTGCCTTTCCAGCTCCTGCTTCAAGACAGCCAGGGGTCTATTAGTAATCCATCTTATGTGCTAGGGGGCAGTTGAACAATCTTGGGCCCGACACTTCTTGTGTTATCTCTTAGCATATTCAAGGCGCCCTTGCTTTACATTAGGGGGATGTTTCACCACCTGCCGAATCTTTTGAAGTTAACAACTTCATCATAGATCTGTACCTTCAAAAGGGATGGGGGCATTGATGCCAGCAGAGGGATTTTGATCTAAGAAACTGGCACTACCCTCTTCTTCCTCAGATGAACTGAGATTACTTCCCATTCCCAAACCCCTGGAGCTGTGCCACCCTACAAATTTGGCACTGACCCTGTAATATGGTAATATCTCTATATTTCCTGCCTCTGCCTTCCTCAATGTATTCTTGTTTTACCCACAAACTTCTCATCCATGTCAGTTCCTTGTAGGGAAGAGGAGGCTGGAGGCAGTGTTGTCATGTCTGAGGGCAGTGTGTGGTGTGAATATTATGCAGAGAATTTATAATGTGAGGATTAAAAGAAAGTGTAGGATTACTAAAAGTATTATCCAGAGGGTTAAAGAAGGATTAGAGGTGGTTTGGACAGATGGGATGGAGAAAAATAGGATGACTTGGAGGATGTATAAATCTGTAGCGGAGGGAAGGAAAGGTAGGGGTCATCATATGAAAAGTTGGATGGCAGGGGTAAAGGAGGTTTTGTGCGAGGCTTGGACATTCAACAAGTGTGTGAGCATTAGGAGTGGAGGCAATTGGTTTTTATGGTGTGCAGTTGGAGTGTGAGCAAGGTAGCATTATGAAGGATTCAGGGAAACCAGTTAGCTAGATTTGAGTCCTGGAGGTGGGAAGTACAGTGCCTGGACTATGAAGGAGGGGTAGGGATATTGGAGTTTGAAGGGGTATCTGGCAAGATGGTGATGTAGTGAGTGATGGTGAAAGTTTCTTCTTTTTTGGGCTACCCTACTTCAGTGGAGCATGGGCAATGTTAAAAAAATTATGTACAAACAAAACAAAAGTTTATTTCTTTGCAAAGGTTACAATGTGTGTGTACATTTCGTAATATGATTGGTACGAAGAAAACCACTATCGTGCTGAGACATTTCGGGCAGACTTAACCTAATACTTAAAGACTACTTAAGTCTAGACAGGTAAAGAGTGGTAGATTACAAACATTCAATACTATTTTACTCTCTTATTAATAGGAGATAGTACTGTATTATCATTATTATTGGCAAGTTGATTGGGTTTAAAGCCTGTTGACTAAAGGATGGTTAGTAAGGCTGCATGTAACATTCCTCACCAGTCTAGGATATTTAACCCATTAAATAGGAATTAAAGTAAAATCAGTATACATACAGCAAGACGTGCACCTCTTAGTATATATAAAATTGTATTAATATATTTCAAGGTAATTGCCAAACCTGTATGCCACACCTTTATTTTTACAATGATTAAATTCTTCTAGTTCATTAAGCACATTTTTTTATTATACTAACATTAATACAACTGTATACAAGAGTGCGTATTATTATTAATATACTGTTGATGGCTGTGTGAGCTCTTAATTAATACACCTCAAGGTGGTGTTTAACATTTTCACTATGGAAGCAAGATATGTGTAATCCAACATTCCAGATTATAATAATACTCATAGATAAGCAATTGAAACCTATGTCACACAGCACATATGTCACACATAGGAGGTAATCAGGTTTGACACAAAAAAGGGAAGGGTAGCTCAAATTCCTTGGATGAAGTGCCAGCATCAAGCAGCACATTGGAAAGGAATCTTATAGGAGTCAGGAATCGCGGGAAGAACTAAAAGCCATAAATGAAATCGAAAGAAACCCAAAGTATTTCTTTTCTTATGCCAAATCAAAGTTGAGAACAACATCCAGTATTGGGCCCCTACTTAAACAAGATGGGTCTTACACAGATGACAGCAAGGAAATGAGTGAGCTACTCAAGTCCCAATATGACTCAGTTTTTAGCAAGCCACTAACCAGACTGAGAGTCGAAGATCTAAATGAATTTTTATGAGAGAGCCACAGAACTTGGTAAACACAAGCCTATCTGATGTTATCCTGACACCAAATGACTTCGAACAGGCAATAAATGTCATGCCCATGCACTCTGCCCCAGGGCCAGACTCATGGAACTTCGTGTTCATCAAGAATTGCAAGAAGCCCCTATCACATGCTTTTAACATCCTATAGAGAGGGAGAATGGACACTGGGGTCGTCCCACAGTTACTAAAAACAACAGACATAGCCCCACTCCACAAAGGGGGCAGTAAAGCAATAGCAAAGAACTACAGACCGATAGCATTAACATACCATATCATAAAAATCTTTGAAAGGGTCCTAAGAAGCAAGATTGCCACCCATCTAAATACCCATCAATTACACAACCCAGGGCAACGTGAGTTTAAAGCAGGTCGCTCCTGTCTGTCCCAACTACTGGACCACTACGACAAGGTCCTAGATGCACTAGAAGACAAAATGAATGCAGATGTAATATACACAGACTTTGCAAAAGCCTTTGACAAGTGTGACCATGGCTTAATAGCGCACAAAATGCGTGCTAAAGGAATAACAGGAAAAGTTGGTAGGTGGATCTATAACTTCCTCATAAATAGAACACAAAGAGTAGTAGTAAACAGAGTCAAGTCTGAGGCGGCTACAGTGAAAAGCTCTGTTCCGCAAGGCACAGTACTCGCTCCCATCTTGTTCCTCATCCTCATATCTGACATAGACAAGGATGTAAGCCACAGCACCGTGTCTTCCTTTGCAGATGACACCCGAATCTGCACGACAGTGTCTTCCATTGCAGACACTGCAAGGCTCCAGGTGGACATCAACCAAATCTTTCAATGGGCTGCAGAAAACAATATGAAGTTCAATGATGAGAAATTTCAATTACTCCGATATGGTAAACATCAGGAAATTAAAACTTCATCAGAGTATAAAACAAATTCCAGCCACACACTAGAGTGAAAAACTAACGTCAAAGACCTGGGAGTGATCGTGTCGGAGGATTTCGCCTTCAAGGACCATAACATTGTATCAATCGCATCTGCTAGAAAAATAAGAGGATGGATAATGAGAACCTTCAAAACTAGGGATGCCAAGCCCATGATGTCACTCTTCAGGTCACTTGTTCTATCTAGGCTGGAATATTGCTGCACACTAACAGCACCTTTCAAGGCAGGTGAAATTGCTGATCTAGAAAATGTACAGAGAACCTTCATGGCACGCACAACGGAGATAAGACACCTCAATTACTGGGAGCACTTAAAGTTCCTGAACTTGTACTCCCTGGAATGCAGGTGGGAGAGATACATGATTATATACACCTGGAAAATCCTAGAAGGACTAGTACCAAACTTCCACATGAAAATCACTCTCTCCGAAAGCAAAAGACTCGGCAGACGATGCAACATCCCCCCAATGAAAAGCAGGGGTGTCACTAGCACGCTAAGAGACAACACAATAAGTGTCAGGGGCCCAAGACTGTTCAACTGCCTCCCAGCATACATAAGGGGGATTACCAATAGACCCCTGGCTGTCTTCAAGCAGGCACTGGACAGGCACCTAAAGTCGGTACCTGACCAGCCGGGCTGTGGCTCGTACATTGGATTGCGTGCAGCCAGCAGTAACAGCCTGGTTGATCAGGCCCTGATCCACCATGATGCCTGGTCTCAGACCGGGCCGGGGGGCATTGACCCCCGGAACTCTCTCCAGGTAAACTGTCAAACAGCTACAAATATTAAATTAATTTGTGAGTGAAGGTTAAAAAGTAGAGAAAATTTAATTTATATATACCTTATTAATATCCATACTCAGCATTCTGAAATGCAGCCTGACTAAAAAATATTAAAGTAAAAGCAGACATCTCTATGCCAAAGTTGTGGCAGTTGTGCTTCTGACAGTTTATACAGTTAGAAAGGACAAAGCTATGGTTGTAACGATGCACATAAGTCCTGTTGACAAAGTGGTTGTGGAATGTAGTAAGCATTTTGAAAGTGATAACTAATAACAAATACAGGTTAATGTTGATTTGTACTAGGTATCACAGTCAACCTAGGTAGTAGGTTGGTAGACAGCAACTGCCCAGGGAGGTACTACCGTCCTGCCAAGTGAGTGTAAAACGAAAGCCTGTAATTGTTTTACATGATGGTATGATTGCTGGTGTCCTTTTTCTGTCTCATGAACATGCAAGATTTCAGGTACGTCTTGCTAATTCTACTTACACTTAGGTCACACTACACATACATGTACAAGCACATATATACACACCCCTCTGGGTTTTCTTCTATTTTCTTTCTAGTTCTTATTCTTGTTTATTTCCTCTTATCTCCATGGGGAAGTGGAACAGAATTCTTCCTCCGTAAGCCATGCGTGTTGTAAGAGGCGACTAAAATGCTGGGAGCAAGGGGCTAGAAACTTCTCCTGTATATATTACTAAATGTAAAAGGAGAAACTTTTGTTTTTCCTCTTGGGCCACCCCGCCTCAGTGGGATACGGCCGGTGTGTTGAAAGAAAAGAAAGATCACAGTCAAATGAACAAGTATATGATGCACTTATAAAATAATTTTATTAAAATAGCACAGGTCAAGTGTGCAAGACAAGCCAGGCCTAGATTCTCAAAAATTAAACTTCCATATACCTTTGGCATCAGATAATGATCCCATTACATCCTGACTGATAAGTACAGGATCCTTAAATTTAAGGATTCATTTCCTAGATACTAAGTTTAGTGATAAAATACCAAAGGATTATTTCCCAGAAGGCAGTTTCACTCTCCAGTCCGTCAACACAATGCACAAACAAGACCTGTTTTAATGCATTAGTAATTTGCTCTAATCACATCTACATCCTGATTTTCGAAGGCAATAAACTGGGTGGAGGAGGAGCAGAATTTGTTCACATACTTTTTTCACTTCATTCACAGAAATTGGCTATCCACTGCTGCCTCCACTTCACATGTCCCCAAATGGCTGACACTGATGTTTGCTTTTATGCCTACAAAAGAGCAAATGTGCCCCTGGATTTCTTGTCTGCCCCTGCCTTGCTTCAACATGACCAAGTCACAATTGCTTCACACTTCACAACAATCTTGACACTCGAGCCAAACGTGGTAACCTGTAATTAGTGAAATTGTGTGAAAGAATTTATTTTTAAATTAGGCGATGAAAGAGCTGTTCATGAAACTAAGAAAATTCCTTAACTTTCAGTAAGCCAACAAGATAATTACACTGTAAAAATCTTCCTACAGGAATACAGACAACTGTAAAAAAAATTGCAATTTATTTAGATTTTAACCCTTAAACTGTCCAGACAGATCTACGTTCACATGCGTAGTGCTCCAAAAGTAGATCTACGTTTTTTAGCATATTTTCAAATATAACAAAAAAAAAAAAAATGTAGATCAAATTTTTTTTTACATGATTTCAAATGTAAAAAAAGAAAAAGAAGCTCTACGTTTTTTACATACTTTCAAATGTTGAAAAAATGTAGATCTACGTTTGGACAGTTTTAGGGTTAATGCTAGCTACTACTAGTAATGCTATAGTAGTTGTGTAGGTCATTCAGAACTCATAGCAATAAAAATTTAAATACCAAATGTTGGCTAGGAGAGAAGCACTGTATTACTTATGGGTTTAGTGCTCATGCTGATTATAATAATACTATTAATGATTGGTCAGGGAGGTATAACATCTTTTAGGAGTGATGAAGAGTAGGATGTGAGTGTGGGGGGGGAGGTGCATGTGGCACTGGGAAGAATGAAAGAGGGTAAAGCAGCTGGAACTGATGGGATCATGGCAGAAATGTTAAAAGCAGGTGGGGATGTAGTTTTGGAGTGGTTGGTACTTTTGTTCAATAAATGTATGAAAGAGGGGAGGGTACCTAGGGATTGGCAGAAAGTGTATAGTTCCTTTAAAGGAGGGGACAAAAGACCATAAAAAATATAAGGGAATAAGTTATTATTGGTGCAATTATTTAATAAATGTATGGAAGAGGGTAAGGTACCTAGGGATTGGCAGAGAGCATGCATAGTTCCTTTGTATAAAGGCAAAGGGGACAAAAGAGAGTGCAAAAATTATAGGGGGATAAGTCTGTTGAGTATACCTGGTAAAGTGTATGGTAGAGTTATTATTGAATGAATTAAGAGTAAGACGCAGAATAGGATAGCAGATGAATAAGGAGGCTTTAGGAAAGGTAGAGGGTGTGTGGACCAGGTGTTTACAGTGAAACATATAAGTGAACAGTATTTAGATAAGGCTAAAGAGGTTTTTGTGGCATTTATGGATTTGGAAAAGGCATATGACAGGGTGGATAGGGGGGCAATGTGGCAGATGTTGCAGGTGTATGGTGTAGGAGGTAGGTTACTGAAAGCAGTGAAGAGTTTTTACGAGGATAGTGAGGCTCAAGTTAGAGTATGTAGGAAAGAGGGAGATTATTTCCCAGTAAAAGTAGGCCTTAGACAAGGATGTGTGATGTCACCGTGGTTGTTTAATGTATTTATAGATGGGGTTGTAAGAGAAGTAAATGCGAGGGTCTTGGCAAGAGGCGTCGAGTTAAAAGATAAAGAATCACACAAAGTGGGAGTTGTCATAGTTGCTCTTTGCTGATGACACTGTGCTCTTGGGAGATTCTGAAGAGAAGTTGCAGAGGTTGGTGGATGAATTTGGTAGGGTATGCAAAAGAAGAAAATTAAAAGTGAATACAGGAAAGAGTAAGGTTATGAGGATAACAAAAAGATTAGGTGATGAAAGATTGGATATCAGATTGGAGGGAGAGAGTACGGAGGAGGTGAATGTATTCAGATATTTGGGAGTGGACGTGTCAGCGGATGGGTCTATGAGAGATGAGGTGAATCATAGAATTGATGAGGGGAAAAGGGCGAGCGGTGCACTTAGGAGTCTGTGGAGACAAAGAACTTTGTCCTTGGAGGCAAAGAGGGGAATGTATGAGAGTATAGTTTTACCAATGCTCTTATATGGGTGTGAAGCATGGGTGATGAATGTTGCAGCGAGGAGAAGGCTGGAGGCAATGGAGATGTCATGTCTGAGGGCAATGTGTGGTGTGAATATAATGCAGAGAATTCGTAGTTTGGAAGTTAGGAGGAGGTGCGGGATTACCAAAACTGTTGTCCAGAGGGCTGAGGAAGGGTTGTTGAGGTGGTTTGGACATGTAGAGAGAATGGAGCCAAACAGAATGACTTCAAGAGTGTATCAGTCTGTAGTGGAAGGAAGGCAGGGTAGGGGTCGGCCTAGGAAAGGTTGGAGGGAGGGGGTAAAGGAGGTTTTGTGTGCGAGGGGCTTGGACTTCCAGCAGGCATGCGTGAGCGTGTTTGATAGGAGTGAATGAAGACAAATGGTTTTTAATACTTGACGTGCTGTTGGAGTGTGAGCAAAGTAACATTTATGAAGGGATTCAGGGAAACCGGCAGGCTGGACTTGAGTCCTGGAGATGGGAAATACAGTGCCTGCACTCTGAAGGAGGGGTGTTAATGTTGCAGTTTAAAAACTATAGTGTAAAGCACCCTTCTGGCAAGACAGTGATGGAGAGAATGATGGTGAAAGTTTTTCTTTTTCAGGCCACCCTGCCTTGGTGGGAATCGGCCAGTGTTAATAAATTAATAAATAATAAGTTTACAGAGTATACCAGGTAAAGTGTATGGGTTATTAATGAAAGAATTGGAGGCAAAACAGATAGCAGGACTGCAGATCAACAAGGAGGCTTTAGAATGGGTAGGAGATGTATAAACCAAGTGTTTGCATTGAAACATAAGTGAACATTATCTGGATAAAGGTAGGGAAATTTTCACTGCATTTATGGATTTAGAAAAGGCATACGATAGGGTGGATAGGAAAGCAATGTGGGATATGTTGCAAGAGTATGGTATAGACAGTAAGTTACTAAATGCTGTAGTTTTTATGAAGACAGTGAGGCTCAGGTTACAGTGTGTAGGAGAGAGGGAGATTACTTTCTAGTAATTCTAGTAATGTGTAATGTCACCATGGTTGTTTAACATACTGTATTTATAGATGGGGTTGTAAAAGAAGTAAATGCCAGGGCGTTGGGGAGAGGGGCGGGATTAAATTATGGGAAATTTAATACAAAATGGGAGTTGACACATTACCTTTTGCTGATGATACTGTGCTTTTGGGAGATTCTAAAGAGAAATTGCAAGTGTTAGTGGATGAGTTCAGGAGGGTGTGTAAAGGAAGAAAAACTGAAAGTGAACAAAGGTGATGAGGATATCAAATGAGTTAGGTAAAGAAAAATTGGATATCACATTGGAGGGAGGGAGTATGGAAGAAGTGAATGTTTTCAGATATTTGGGAGTAGACTTGTCAGCAGATGGGTTTATAAAGGATGAAGTGGACCATAGAATTGATGAAAGAAAAAAGATGGATTGTGTATTAAGGTATCTGTGGAGACAATATTATCCATGTAGGCAAAGAAGGGAATGTATGAGAGTACAGTGGTACCAACATTCTTATATGGGTGTGAAGCATGGGTTGTAAATGTTGCAACGAGGAGGAGGTTGGAGGCAGTGGAGATGTCGTGTCTAAAGGCAATGTGTGGTGTAAATATTATGCAGAGAATTAGTAGTGTGAAAATTAGGAAGTGTGGAGTTACCAAAAGTATTATTCAGAGGGCTGAGGAGGGGTTGTTGAGGTGGTTTGGTCATTTAGAGAGGACTGAGCAAAATAGGATAAACTAGAGGATGTATAAATCTGTAGTGGAGGGGAGGAGGGGTAGGGGGTCATCCTAGGAAAGGATGGAGGGAGGGGGTAAATGAGTGTAACGGGTCTGGATACACAGCAGGCATGTGTGAGCGTATGTGAGATTGGAGTGAATGAAGACTACTGGTTTTTGGGACTTGATGAGCTGTTGGAGTATGAGCAGGTAATATTTTGTGAAGGGATTCAGGGAAACCCGTTAGCCGGACTTCGAGTTCTAGAGGTGGGAAGTACAATGCCTGCACTTTAAAGGAGGGATTTGGGATATGTGCTGTCTGTGGTGACATCCGAACTGTCGTATCTGTGTGCCCCTGCAAAGACTGATTATGTGTGAATGATGGTGAAGTGTTGAATGATGGCAAAAGTGTTTATTTTGGGTCACCCTGCCTCAGTGGGAGATGGCCAGTGTGTTGAAAATTAATGACTAGTAAATAGACGAGTATATAGGCTTGTAATATGAAGCCTATGATCACTTCTCTCCACTACAGTGTTGTCTAAACATCTATGACTATGCTCATCCTCTCTACTTTTCATTTCGTGTTGTGTTTTCCCCTTGTCTATTCTATGGTTTGCCTCATCTTGCAAAGATGAAGTGAACTACAGACCTTTATATTGACAATGCTACTCCAAAATATATGAATACATTTACTTCCTCTATTCTTTCCACCCTGATATCCAGTCTTATATTGCCTAATTATTGAGTAGGGGTCGGCCTAGGAAAGGTTGGAGGGAGGGGGTAAAGGAGGTTTTGTGTGCGAGGGGCTTGGACTTCCAGCAGGCATGCATGAGCGTGTTTGATAGGAGTGAATGGAGACAAATGGTTTTTAATACTTGATGTGCTGTTGGAGTGTGAGCAAAGTAACATTTATGAAGGGGTTCAGGGAAACCGGCAGGCCGGACTTGAGTCCTGGAGATGGGAAGTACAGTGCCTGCACTCTGAAGGAGGGGTGTTAATGTTGCAGTTTAAAAACTGTAGTGTAAAGCACCCTTCTGGCAAGACAGTGATGGAGTGAATGATGGTGAAAGTTTTTCTTTTTCAGGCCACCCTGCCTTGGTGGGAATCGGTCAGTGTGATAATAATAAAAAAAATATTGATACTCGCCTTGCTCTTTCCTATGTTCACTATTAACTTCATTTATTTTTTTGGCATACCATCCCAAATTCATCCACTAACCTATGCAACCTCTCTTCAGAATCTCCCAAAAGAACCATATCATTGGCAAACTGCAACTGTGACAACTTTCACTTTCTATAGGATTTATCTTTTAATCCTAGACCCTGGCATTCACTTTTACAAGCTCTTCTATAAATGTAAACCATGGTGATATCACACATCCCTGTCTAAGGCTTACTTTTCAATGGTGTCATCACAAATTTCTGTATAATGCCTACTTTTATTGGAAAATAATCCCCGTCTTCACCTATCTGCACTCATGGGCTCCAGCATCTAATCTATTCACATCTGAAAACTCTAGGCCATTTTCCATTCTCACCTGTGGGCTTAGCAAATGTCCATCTGCATCTGTGGGACCAAGTAGTATCCATATGCCCCTGGGCTCTGATACATTGTTCATTCACATCTGTTGACCCCAGCACATCTATCTACATCCTGTAAGCCTCAACTCTGCATCCAGTCATGCTTAAGTGCAACATCCAGCTGCAATTCTGAGCCCTAGTGCAATGCTCTAGTTGAACCAGTATTCAATCATCTTGTGGGCCTCTATGCACATTGCTTAACCAATTTTAGCTTTGATCAGTGATAAATATGGGCATCAGCACAATCTCTGACCATCTTAATTCAATTTCTATGGCAATACTGATGCATCCTTCATGTTGTTTGGGTTGTCAGCGTATACTCGTACTCTATCTCTCCATCTATGGATCCAAGTTTTCAAACCTAAAAGGAACACATTCATTCAAATCAGTATTTAAAACATGCAACCAGAGTATATATAATAAAAATATATGCCTATATTAATTTACAACAAACAGATGGAAACTCAAAACATTCAGTACTCTATAATAAAAATTACTGTCTTTGTAATTTACAATACAATAACCAAGCCTATAAAAGTCTCTAATCTATTATTTCAAGCAGTAGTAGAAAAAATGCAACCAAATTGCTGTATCTTTAAACAGCTCCTAAAACTTAAATATTTCATGAAACAATATAAAGTAATAAAATTGGAAGTGTACATATATCCTTGGGAAATATACATATTACTGTTCAATTTATGTATAACATGAAATAAAAATAAAAAAGTTTAATCTTCAATATGTACAAGAAAATTAGTCTACAAACCTTTAATAATTGTTTCTTCAAAACAATAATAGAAACCAGTTATTAAACCAGTGTACATATAACCTTAATAAAATATACATATTGTAGTTGCATATAATGAAATTTCATTAAATTAAAAAAAAAAAAATTGAGACCAGAGTACCACCACCAGTAATCACTTCTGATACACCTCTGACCTGCAATAACACCTAAAAGCTTCCAGCATTGTGGATCAATCACAAAGCTGTTTTCATCAGGGGCGTATATTTTGTGTACTAGGTGAGCGCTGCACGCCCACCAAAGATGATAAATTCATCATAAATATTAAGCTCACTCAAAAATATAATCATGGATCATAATGGGAAACTAATTTTTCTGTCCCCTGTTATGAAATATTGTGACAGCTGTTCTAAGATATCACTGCACACTCCACAGTTAGATGTATCAGGAACAGAGCACACCCTATGATAACCCACCATACGCCACTGGTTTTCTTATGCATCAATGGGTACTAGCACATTGTCCAGCCACACCTATAAGCCTTAGCTCATCCATCAAAGTGGAAGTGGATCATCCAGCTGTATCCCAGCACAGCAGTAACTCACTGGCTCCCATCAGAGTATTCAGTCAATCCCAGGAAAGCACTCAACCATTTTGTTGGCCTCAGAGCAGCATTCAACCATACTTTGGCCAGCCACAAATATGGGCTTCAGCATAATCTTTGACCTTCCTACTTAACTTTTAACAATACCAGGTTCTGAAGCAGCCTTTATGTCACACAGTTTGTCTCCATATACTGTCACTCCAGCTACTGACCCAAATTGGCAAACCTACAAGGAACATAACCAGTGACACCCAGTTTAGAAATTTATATATGTGTATACACACAAAATACATAATTACTTTTTGTATCAGAAGTGTTGGCATAACTGTATTCAAAATCCATTTCATTTCATGTTCTCTTAGTCAATATCAACCTTTTCATATGAAGAAAGTATCTTTGGATGATGCAATATCCTTGCAGGAGACAATCAAGATCACAAAATTTTCTTGCACAACAGTCAAATACTATAACGACTTCTGAAGAAGTAAGGCAGCACCATTTCCTAGTCAACTGTCAGTGATGCAGTATTTTAAATGACTAATTAGATGTGCTGCAGAATGCATCCAGTCACAGTCCTTCAAATGTGAATAGTTCATGTTAATATTTTTAAAAAATTTCATACCAATAAGTAAAATTTGCAAGAAAAATATATAATACTGTATATACAGTATTAATATTAACGCTCAGTTTAATATACAGCAAATAGATGAAAATTTACCTAAAAACTATTCTGAACTGTATAATAACAAAAAATATGCATAATAATTGAAAAAGATCATTTGTATTATTTATAAATACAATACAATATTAATGTCTGAATTAAAATTTATTACAAAGTTTGTGTAAAATAGATAATAATATTTGAATATACAGTATGACAACTGCTGACAAACATGTGAATGTCACAAAAAGACTAAGTCCTTGACATCAAAGTCACTCGCACAGTACCAGGATAATGAAGCTGTCTCTATAGTATGTAGTAGTAATTCAAGCTTGAGATCAGAAATACGGTGTCTAATACAAACTACTCCAGGCAAGTTAAAGAAAATATATCAGACAACCCAAAATTTCTCAAAACTTAAATCCTCATCAGTAATGAAGCCCTAAAGTAGCTACAGTGGACCCCCGCCTTACGAACGCATCACGTTACATTAAATCTGCCATACGAAGCATTTGAATGTAAAAATTTTGCCTCGCCTCATGATAAAAAGCCCGCCTCGCGTGATTTGTCCAGGACACGTCCCACACGTGGCTTCAGCTGCCCCGTGCGTGCCAGTGTTTACAAGCCAGCCAGTGTGGTCGCATCTAAGCATACATTGGGTGCATTTCATATTATCACAGTGTTTTTAGTGCTTGTAGCTGCAAAATAAGTCACAATGAGCCCCAAGAAAGCTTCTAGTGCCAACCCTGTGGCAAAAAGGGTGAAAATTACTATGGAAATGAAGAAAGAGATAATTGCTAAGTACGAAAGTGGAGTTCATATCTCGGAGCTGCCAGGTTGTATACCAGACCCCAATCAACCATCGCTGCTATCTTGGCCAACAAAACGGCAATCAAGGAAGCTGTTCTTGCAAAAGGTGCAAGTTTGTTTTTGAAACAGAGATCGCAAGTGATAGAAGATGTTGAGAGACTGTTATTGGTGTGGATAAATGAAAAGCAGATAGCAGGAGATAGCATTTCTCAAGCGATCATATGTGAAAAGGCTAGGAAGTTGCATGACGATTTAATTAGAAAAATGCTTGCAACTAGTGGTGATGTGAGTGAATTTAAGGCCAGCAAAGGTTGGTTTGAGAGATTTAAGAATCGTAGTGGCATACATAGTGTGATAAGGCATGGTGAGGCTGCCAGTTCGGACCAAAAAGCGGCTGAAAAATATGTGAAGGAATTCACGGAGTACATAGACAGTGAAGAACTGAAACTTGAACAAGTGTTTAATTGCAATGAAACAGGCCTGTTTTGGAAGAAATTGCCAAGCAGGACCTACAGTACTCAGGAGGAAAAGGCACTCCCAGGACATAAGCCTATGAAAGACAGGCTTACTCTTCTGAAATGTGCTAATGCTAGTGGTGATTGCAAAGTGAAGCCTTTATTGGTGTATCACTCTGAAACTCCCAGAGCGTTCAGGCAAAACAATGTCCTCAAGGCTAATTTGTGTGTGCTGTGGAGGGCAAACAGTAAGGCATGGGTCACTAGGGACTTTTTCTATGACTGGTTACACCATACATTTGCCCCCAATGTGAAAAATTACCTAATGGAAGAGAAATTGGACCTTAAGTGCCTCCTGGTATTAGACAATGCTCCTGGTCATCCTTCAGACTTGGCAGTGACTTTCTGGGGACAGGAGCTTCATTAAGGTCAAGTTTTTGCCTCCTAATACCACTGGCTCCTGCAGCCCATGGACCAGCAGGTCATTTCAAACTTCAAAAAACTCTACACAAAAGCTATGTTTCAAAAGTGCTTTGAAGTGACCTCAGACACTCGATTGACTCTATGAGAGTTTTGGAAAGATCACTTTAGTATCCTCAGTTGCGTAAACCTTATAGGTAAGGCTTGGGAGGGAGTGACTAAGAGGACCTTGAACTCTGCTTGGAAGAAACTGTGGCCAGAATGTGTAGAAGAAAGGGATTTTGAAGGGTTTGAGGCTAACCCTGAGAAGTGTATGCCAGTTGTGGAATCCATTGTGGCATTGGGTTGGAGGCTAGTGGGGAGGATGTAGAAGAGTTGGTGGAGGAGGACAATGAAGAACTAATCACTGATGAGCTGCAAGATCATCTTCAACAGCAAGAGGCCAGACCTGAGGAAACTGCTTCAGAGGATGGGAGAGAGAAATTGAGGAAGTTGCCTACTTCAAAGATTAAGGAAGTGTGTGCAAAGTGGGTTGAACTGCAAACCTTTGCGGATGAAAATCACCCTGACACAGCTACTGCAAGCTGTTTTGGCAACCTGTACAATGACAATGTTATGGCCCATTTTAGGAAAGTCTTAAAGGAATGGGAGGTACAGAGCTCTATGGACAGATTTGTTGTGCGACAGAGGTCCAGTGACTCTCAAGCTGGTCCTAGTGGCATTAAAAGAAGAAGGGAAGTAACCCCGGAAAAGGACTTGCTACCTCAAATCCTAATGGAAGGGGATTTCCCTTCTAAACAATAACAACATCCACACTCTCCCCTCCTCCCATCCCATCAATCATCACCAGATCTTCACTAAAGGTAAGTGTCATGTATTCTATTCTTAGTAGAGTAGTAATTGTGCATGTCTTCTTCAGTTTGTGTGTATTAAAATTAATATTTCATGTGGTAAAAAATTTTTTTTTCATACTTTGGGGTGTCTTGCACGGATTAATTTGATTTCCATTATTTCTTACGGGGAAAATTAATTCGCCTTATGATAATTTCGGCTTACGATGAGCTCTCAGGAACGGATTAATATCGTAAGGCGGGGGTCCACTGTACTGACAATCAATTGAGCATCACATGCTAGTAAACTCCAGAATGATAGCTCAGACCATTTATATGGAACTGATGATCTACATTTGTTAATCTGAGTTTAATATACCAAGATTTAGCATTGTAAATACCTGAATGTAAAATACTCCACTTATTACCACTTACCTGAGGAAAAAAATGATGAAACAGGAACTTAAACCTCCTCTGGTCACACAGCTGCCATAATGTTCAACATCTTTCATCTTAGTGTAATTAGTTGCTGCTCTCACCCTGGTGTAACTACTGTATTCTTAAGGGAGTTTCAAATGCTGCACCTATAAAGAATCCTCACACTTATGTATGCAGACTGATGTAACACAGATTCCTTGTTCAGCCAGTTTCAACTGTACATTATGGCAACCAACACTAATGCAACTGCAGCTGCCTGAGCGACTTATGGGGGTTACCTTACACATGGATTTACTAAGGATGTACTACTGGAGTTTACCTGGAGTTTACCTGGAGAGAGTTCCGGGGGTCAACGCCCCCGCGGCCCGGTCTGTGACCAGGCCTAGTGGTGGATCAGAGCCTGATCAACCAGGCTGTTGCTGCTGGCTGCACGCAAACCAACGTACGAGCCACAGCCCGGCTGGTCAGGAACCGACTTTAGGTGCTTGTCCAGTGCCAGCTTGAAGACTGCCAGGGGTCTGTTGGTAATCCCCCTTATGTATGCTGGGAGGCAGTTGAACAGTCTCGGGCCCCTGACACTTATTGTATGGTCTCTTAACATGCTAGTGACACCCCTGCTTTTCATTGGGGGGATGTTGCATCGTCTGCCAAGTCTTTTGCTTTCGTAGTGAGTGATTTTCGTGTGCAAGTTCGGTACTAGTCCCTCTACGATTTTCCAGGTGTATATAATCATGTATCTCTCCCGCCTGCGTTCCAGGGAATACAGGTTTAGGAACCTCAAGCGCTCCCAGTAATTGAGGTGTTTTATCTCCATTATGCGCGCCGTGAAGGTTCTCTGTACATTTTCTAGGTCAGCAATTTCACCTGCCTTGAAAGGTGCTGTTAGTGTGCAGCAATATTCCAGCCTAGATAGAACAAGTGACCTGAAGAGTGTCATCATGGGCTTGGCCTCCCTAGTTTTGAAGGTTCTCATTATCCATCCTGTCATTTTTCTAGCAGATGCGACTGATACAATGTTATGGTCCTTGAAGGTGAGATCCTCCGACATGATCACCCCCAGGTCTTTGATGTTTCACTCTATTTTGTGGCCAGAATTTGTTTTGTACTCTGATGAAGATTTAATTTCCTCGTGTTTACCATATCTGAGTAATTGAAATTTCTCATCGTTGAACTTCATATTGTTTTCTGCAGCCCACTGAAAGATTTGGTTGATGTCCGCCTGGAGCCTTGCAGTGTCTGCAATGGAAGACACTGTCATGCAGATTCGGGTGTCATCTGCAAAGGAAGACACGGTGCTGTGGCTGACATCCTTGTCTATGTCAGATATGAGGATAAGGAACAAGATGGGAGCGAGTACTGTGCCTTGTGGAACAGAGCTTTTCACCGTAGCTGCCTCGGACTTCACTCTGTTGATGACTACTCTCTGTGTTCTGTTAGTGAGGAAATTATAGATCCATCGACCTACTTTTCCTGTTATTCCTTTAGCACGCATTTTGTGCGCTATTACGCCATGGTCACACTTGTCGAAGGCTTTTGCAAAGTCTGTATATATTACATCTGCATTCTTTTTATCTTCTAGTGCATTTAGGACCTTGTCGTAGTGATCCAATAGTTGAGACAGACAGGAGCGACCTGTTCTAAACCCATGTTGCCCTGGGTTGTGTAACTGATGGGTTTCTAGATGGGTGGTGATCTTGCTTCTTAGGACCCTTTCAAAGATTTTTATGATATGGGATGTTAATGCTATCGGTCTGTAGTTCTTTGCTGTTGCTTTACTGCCCCCTTTGTGGAGTGGGGCTATGTCTGTTGTTTTTAGTAACTGTGGGACGACCCCCGTGTCCATGCTCCCTCTCCATAGGATGGAAAAGGCTCGTGATAGGGGCTTCTTGCAGTTCTTGATGAACACGGAGTTCCATGAGTCTGGCCCTGGGGCAGAGTGCATGGGCATGTCATTTATCGCCTGTTCGAAGTCATTTGGCGTCAGGATAACATCGGATAGGCTTGTGTTAACCAAATTTTGTGGCTCTCTCATAAAAAATTCATTTTGATCTTCGACTCTCAGTCTGGTTAGCGGCTTGCTAAAAACTGAGTCATATTGGGACTTGAGTAGCTCACTCATTTCCTTGCTGTCATCTGTGTAGGACCCATCTTGTTTAAGTAGGGGCCCAATACTGGATGTTGTTCTCGACTTTGATTTGGCATAGGAGAAGAAATACTTTGGGTTTCTTTCGATTTCATTTATGGCTTTTAGTTCTTCCCGCGATTCCTGACTTCTATAAGATTCCTTTAGCTTAAGTTCGATGCTTGCTATTCCTCTGACCAGTGTCTCCCTGCGCATTTCAGATATATTGACCTCTTTTAGCAGCTCTGTTATTCTTTTCCATCGCCTGTAAAGGGAGCGCCTGTCTCTTTCTATTTTACATCTACTCCTCTTTTTCTTAGAGGAATAAGCCTTGTGCATACATCGAGTGCCACCAAGTTAATCTGTTCTAGGCATAAGTTGGGGTCTGTGTTGCTTAGTATATCTTCCCAGCTTATATCGGTTAGGACTTGGTTTACTTGGTCCCACTTTATGTTTTTGTTATTGAAGTTGAATTTGGTGAATGCTCCCTCGTGACTAGTCTCATTATGTCGGTCTGGGGCTCCACGCGTACATGTCTGAACCTCAATTATGTTGTGATCTGAGTATATTGTTTTTGATATGGTGACATTTCTTATCAGATCATCATTGTTAGTGAAGATGAGGTCTAGTGTATTCTCCAGTCTAGTAGGCTCTATTATTTGCTGGTTTAAATTGAATTTTGTGCAGAGATTTAAAAGCTCATGTGAGTGTGAGTTTTCATCAGAGCTGCCTCCTGGTGTTATTACTGCAACAATATTATTTGCTATATTCCTCCATTTTAGGTGCCTTAAGTTGAAATCCCCCAGGAGCAAGATGTTGGGTGCAGGAGCTGGATGATTTTCCAGACAGTGGTCAATTTTTAGCAGCTGTTCCTGGAATTGCTGGGATGTTGCATCCGGAGGCTTGTAGACTACCACAATGACTAGGTTTTGGTTCTCGACCTTTACTGCTAAAACTTCCACTACATCATTTGAGGCATTTAGCAGTTCTGTGCAAACAAGTGACTCTGCAATGTACAGGCCAACCCCCCCCCCCCCCTTTTGCCTGTTCACTCTGTCACATCTGTATAGGTTGTAACCAGGGATTCATATTTCGTTGTCCAAGTGATCCTTTATGTGGGTCTCAGTGAAAGCCGCGAACATTGCCTTTGCCTCTGCAAGCAGTCCACGGATGAAAGGTATTTTGTTGTTTGTTGCTGGCTTTAGACCCTGTATATTTGAAAAGAAGAATGTCATCGGACTGGTGGTATTTTTGGTACTGGGGGGGGGGATTTTTTTCCGGCATTAGTATCTGTATCTGTTGGTTTGGAGTGGATGACATCGACTGTGGTTCCACTCCAGGAATGACTGGATTTGGTGTACGATTTCTGCCATTTCCTGCCAGTTTTTTTTCCTTCCTGGCACTAAAAAACCTCTCCCTCTTGAGTGGCTGTGGCTACCCAGGTTTTCCCATGGCCTGGATGTTTTGTATCTTTTTGTACCCTTTAGGTGGTGTGCCTGGCAATTTAAGTTATAGCACAGTCTTTCCTGTACTAAAGAGGTACACATTTCATGGTGAAAAAGCTTACAGGAAGGGAGTTTGCATTTTCCTGTTGTCATATGGGCATGGCATTTTCTAGGGTGGTCATAGTTGCACGTCCCGTCTGTTTTTCCAGATTTCCCACGTCTGCAGATACCAAGTGCATAGTATGTGCACAGGCTTGGTTTCCGTTTGCCTTGGGTTTCTGTGACTGTATTCCCTGTTGGTGCATGTTTACCTGTCTTATTCCTATCCTCCCTAGCACCAACAATGGAGCTCCCACCAGTTGTTTTTGGTAATATATCCTCACTATTGCTAGTGGAGTCCTCTTGTTTGCTATTTCCTGTGGTATTTCTAGTTTGCAATATTGGTTTTATCTTATCTTTGACTACACTTGTTTCCCCACTACGGCTCCTGTCCCCTATGAGGTCATTTATATGTATTCCTTCCTGCGTATAATTCCCGACTACCTGGACAAAATCTCCAGCTTCACCATTACTGTCTCCCAGGACAGCACCTCCAGCTTCACCATTACTGTCTCCCAGGACAGCACATCCAGCTTCACCATTACTGTCTCCCAGGACAGCACCTCCAGCTTCACCATTACTGTCTCCCAGGACAGCACTATCAGCCCCACATTTACTGACTACCAGGACATCACCTCCAGCCTTACAGTTTCTGACTACATGGCCAGTATCAAGGGCAGTACCATTCAGCCCAGACTTTTTATGTTCCCATCTGTTGTAGAAAGCTTCCAGGTTGTCTATGAAAGCAGCTTTGATGTTATCCTCTTTTAATACCCTTGTGATTTTAGTCCACAGATTTTCCTCATTTGGGCATACCCAAAAACACTTCCCTGTTTTAATACTGCTTGTAGCTAGTTCTTGGATATCTGCACAAGGGGCGTGACACCAATTTCCACAAAAATTACAATTTATCCATGTGGAAGCCCGTTTGTTTGATTGACTGCAGACTATACAGAGCTTCATAATGATTTGAATGGTTGATTTACTGTAATTCTACTAGCAACCTCTTGAATACTCTATTAATAACCTCCTTAAATGAAGCTCTAGCTATTTGTATTTCTATTTCTAACTGTACTTGTATATTGGACAGCTTACCTGGACGTGTACCGTGTACGTTCCTGATTTATATTTATTGTTTGTGTTTGATAAGGGCGCCTACAACCCCATCCGTTTACAGTCTGCTTTATTGTCCAATGAATCCGTTTGAAACCAGTCAAGGGTTCGGACCATCAAGGGTTCGGACCAGTCGAGGGTTCGGACCAGTCGATCTGATCTGATCAGTGGGTCACTTATTTATTTATTTCCAATTTGTGCACACATACAGAGGTACAAAAAAAAATACAGATAAGAGCAGTATGCCAAAGCCACTTATACTATGCATAGCATTACGGGCTGGCTTAAAATTAACTTAAGATTAACTAAGCAATGATTATTATTATTATTATAATCAAGAAGAAGCGTTAAGCCACAAGGACTATACAGCGCTGCTACTAAGCAATGATGAAATCAGTGATAAAACATTAATGTAAACAGATAACTATAAAGCACAAGTGAGTATTACAAAGACAGGTCATATGGTTGCATTCAGTTAGGTAGTGATTCTGTTAGGTAGTGTATTTAAAAAATAATAAAGTTAGATTGGGTTTTAGGTTTAACATTTATGTGATATAATTGTGAGAAACATTTAAGATATAAAATTTATAATGTTCAGTTATTCAGTATTTATTTGGTTTTGGGTGAGTAAGTAATCTTTGAGAAGAGACTTGAATTTATAAACAGGTTGTGTTTCTTTTATATTTACAGGTAATGAATTCCAGATTTTAGGGCCTTTTATGTGCATTGAGTTTTTGCATAGTGTGAGATGGACACGAGGAACATCAAAGAGTGATCTGTGCCTTGTGTTATGGTCATGTGTTCTGTTGAGGTTGGCAAGGAGATGTTTGAGGGGAGGGTTAATATCAGAGTTAAGTGTTCTATGTATGTAATAGGTGCAGTAATAAGTATGGATGTTTTGTATGGTGAGTAGGTTTAGTGTATTGAATATTGGTGGAGTGTGCTGCCTGTAGTGAGAATTTGTTATCATTCTAACTGCAGCCTTTTGTTGGGTAATTAGTGGTCTGAGATGGTTAATTGTTGTTGAGCCCCATGCACAAATTCCATAGGTGAGATAGGGGTAAATAAGAGAGTGATATAGGGCCAGGAGGGCTGACTGTGGAACATAGTACCGTATCTTCGATAGTATGCCTACAGTCTTGGAAATTTTCTTAGAAATTTGATGTATATGTGTATGAAATTTGAGTCTATTATCAAGGTGGATTCCTAAGAATTTTCCCTCTGTTAGTTTTGTGATAGGTGATCCATTTATCATTATGTTAAGAGGGACATCTGTAGCTCTGTTACCAAACTGAATGAAGTAGGTTTTGTCAATGTTTAGTGTAAGTTTGTTAGTCCTCATCCAGGTAGATATTTTCTGTAATTCGGTATTTACAGTATTGGCTAGCGTGACTGGGCTCGGGTGAGAGAAGACGTATGTAGTGTCATCTGCAAATAGTGTGGGTTTGAGTAATTGCGAAGCATTTGGAAGGTCATTTATGTATAGGAGAAAGAGAAGAGGGCCAAGGACACTTCCCTGTGGGACACCAACTGTAATTGGTTGTGCAGAAGAGTTTGCCCCATTTGCGTACACATATTGGCTTCTGTTGCTGAGGTAAGACTTGAGGTAGTTGAGGGAGTGCCCTCTTATACCATAGTGTGACAATTTTACGTGGAGCAAGTCATGGTCAACTGCATCAAAAGCTTTACGTAAGTCAATGAAGATCCCCAGTGGGACTTCTTTTTTCTCTATTGCAGTGTATATATGTTCTAGCATGTGTATAATAGCATCATTAGTATTTTTATTAGGCCTGAATCCAAATTGGCAGGGGTTGAGTATGTTTTGGGAGATAAGGTAGGAGTAGATTCGTTTATGAATTAATTTTTCGAAGATTTTTGAGAGAGGGTGTAAGTTGGATATTGGCCTATAGTTATTCAACTCTGTTTGGTCTCCTCCTTTGTGGATCGGGGTGACCCTTGCTATTTTGAGTACTGTAGGGAAGGTGGAGGATTCAATGGATTTGTTAAAGAGTGTTGCAATGATTGGTGATAGCACTTGTGACACTTTTTTGTATATAAGGGGTGGTAAGGTATTTAAATCTCCTGCCTTGTTTTTTAGTGCGTTGATAATAAGGGAGACTTCGTATGGGTTAGTCGGAGCTAGGAACAGTGTGTTCGGGTAGTTGCCGGTGAGGTAGTCATTTGGTGGGGTATCTGAGCTTGGGATTTTATTGGCAAGGTTTTGCCCTATAGTGGAGAAGAAATCATTGAGTCTGTTTGCTGTTTCTGTTGGTGGGAGTTGGGGTTCATCTGTTTTTGCTAATTTTATTTCGCTATTTCGTGATATCTTTTTTGTTCCCAGAATTTCTGATAGGGTTTTCCAGGTCTTTTTTATATCACCTCGTAAGTTGGATAATCTGTTCTCATAATACAATTTTTTTGCCCTTCTTATCAGGCTGGTTAGGATTGACGAGTAACGTTTTGTTTGGTCTCTGGTTATGTGACCCATTCTGTACTGTTTTTCATATTGGTGTTTTGTATTTATGGATTTGAGAATGCTGGGTGTTAGCCAGGGACTGTTCAGTCTCTTTGCTGTCATCTGTTTAGTTTTTTTAGGGCAGTGCTTGTTATAGAGGTATTGGGTTTTTTTTTAGAAAATTATTAATACATTCGTCAATATCTGTATAGGTTTCTAGCTCAGTGTGCCAATCAATGTTTGCTATTGCTGTTGTGAAGTCGGTGATTTGGGCTAACATATGAAGGATCTACTTGAAATTATCTACCCGAGTAATATGTGATTTGATTGATACAAAAGTATAACTTGCGTGTTGAAGAGCCGGTGATTTCTGGTAGCTCGTACAATGACGAACGGTCGAGCCTCAACCCTTGTTTATCAGTCGCTGTATCTAGCTTTTCTAGTTTTTTTTCGTCTCCACCACAATAAATGCTATATTATCACTATAGTTGACCGGTGGAAATTTTGGAGGAAGGACGCTTTTTCTGTAGTAATAATTGCTTCTCGTTGCGTATATTGCGACCGCTGGTAACTACAGGTTATATGAAATTCACAGTATTTAATTGTGAATTCATTGCCTCTGTAACTTGCTCAGCTATCAAAACTTTGAGGCCCAGTCCCTGGACCCATTATGTACCTCTGTAATCTTTTGACTACCGCCCACAGGATGGGTATGGGGTGCATAATAAACATATTAAACTAACTAACGTCTGGTATTTCAAGAAAAAAGAAACTAATGAAAGTCACTCCACTCCACTAAGTACCATTATAATACTGGTTAGTTGCTACTACAACACTGTATTCTGCTATTCACTGGTATCACTAGATTATATTTATTATTATTATTAAAGATTAGCCGGTATTCTCCCGGCCCAGGCCTTTTCCAAGTGGTGGCCCGGCCTTGGCTCCCTCTTTAAAGAGTGTCTGAGACCTAAGTCTCCCATGGGAGGAGGCACCAGTACCTCCTCATCTTTGGGACCAACTGTCCCCAAGCCTAGCCACAAGCTAGGCCTCTCTGGTCTGCCATACCCGCCCCAAGGGGGCAAATGGGAATGACAGTCTTATGAGCTAAAGGCTCGGGCTCAGGCACCTACCCTACCCTAGAAGGGTTAGGCATGGTATCGATCCTAGATTATATGCGAGTACACTAGCAGGCTACTAATCCTAATACTGAATTATTTAGCCAGGAATAGATTGTGTAATCTTTAATTCAATAAACCTAACTTTAGAATTATTTTTAAAAACTTTATCCAAGTAAAAATAAAAAGTTATTAAACACATGCACAAATATTCATGGGAAAATATAGATATTGCAGTAATACATTAATTTTGAAAATTTTCAAAAAACATTCTTCAAAACAAATTCAGCCTTCAAAACTAAATAACAATCTCTTCAAGCAGAAGAAATGAGTAACTAAATTGGCACACACACATAACCCTGACGAGTGAATATCATACAAATAGTATTGCATTGTGATTGATATATAAGTAAGTAAGTAAGTAAGTAAATTTATTCAGGTATACACAATACAGTTACATAGAATTATCATACATAGCAGCATATGTGTAGAGAACCTAGGATAACCCAAAAAAGTCAGACAGAGTGACTTATTTCCATTGGGGTCCTTTTACCTTATTATTATAATATAAAGGTTATAATATTTTCTTATTATTCTATAATGAAGATAACATCTTATTATCATACTAAAAAGACTATCTACTACACGAGGGTCATTAAGACTATCTACAATACGAGGGTCATTAAGACTATCTACTACCCGAGGGTCATTACGACTATCTACAATACGAGGGTCATTACTAGGGATAAGGTAAAATTTACACGTATTTTAGCTAAAAAATAGAAAATCATTCCCCTCCCTTTCTGTTGCTTCATTCATCAGACACTTTTTGGCAGTCTTCTTGAACTGGTTCAAGCTATGACTGGCCTTGACATTTGTGGGTAGTCTGTTCCATTCCTTTATTGCTGTACAATAAAAGGTGTTTGAAGCCTGGCCACTGACTGTGGGTACTACAAAGTTGTGCTCTCTCCCCCTAGTACTATGATTGCTTTGGTTCCCAACCTTGACAAAATTGACAGCAAGATATTCTGGACACTGTTCGTGAGCAATTTTATAAACATGATTTAGCTTCAGTTGTTTTACTCTGTCTTCAACATTCAGCATATCCAACTGCTGTAATTCATCCTGGCCTACATGTTCTCTTGGTCCCAGCCCCAGGATGAATCTTACGATTTTGTTCTGGGTGATTTGCAGTCTATCTTTCAGTTTTTTTGTCAAGGCAGAGTACCAAGAAGAGCAAGCGTAATCCATATGGCATTGTATAAGGGCTAGACATAGGGTCCTGCGAGCCTCAGTAGGTAGACACTGTGTTTGTCTATACAGGAACTTCAGCCTGGCATTCGCTTTCTTTACTACACTGTTCCCTATCAATTCTCCTGACATGCATGGGTCAAAGGGGATTCCCAGATATTTAACTGATGAAACCAAAGTGATGGACTCCCCATTACACTGAACATTAAAATTATTTACCCTTCTCAGTTTATGTTTCGTTCCAAAGAGAATGGCTTCAGTTTTCCCTAGGTGTAATGATAGTTTGTTGTCTACTAACCATTTGCTGCAGGACTCCAGTTCCAGTGTTAAAACATTAGCAATATCTTGTGGGTCTTTACCTGTCACTAACAGAGCACTGTCATCTGCATACAGTAGGAGTTTGCACTTGACACTGATAGGCATATCATTGACATAACATAAGAATAGTAAGGGACCCAGAATACTACCTTGGGGAACTCCACATGTTATCGGCAGGGGTTCTGATTCCGTTTTGTTGATTTTGACTATTTGTCTCCTGTTGCTAAGGTAGGACTTAAACCAGTCTACAGAACCTATACCGATAGATTGAAGTTTATTACATAATATATTGTGGTTGACAGTATCGAAGGCCTTTTGCAGGTCTAAGGTTACCATACCTATGAGGTTCCCTTTTGACATTTCAGTTCTCAGGTAATCCATCAGATTAATAAGGGAGGTATCGGTTGAGTAGGATCTCCTAAAGCCCGATTGATAGCTATGGAGAATGCTGTTGTCATTAAGGTACTTAACTACTTGAGAATACACCGCCCTCTCCAGAATTTTAGATATTATACTGAGTATACTAACAGGTCTATAGTTGCTTACATCAGACCTATTATTTTTCTTGAAGATAGGAGTAACTCTGGCCTCCTTGAACCCCTCCGGTACGGTATTAGTGGTGATTGATAGATTTATTATGTGAGCAATAGGGATTGACAGTTCAAAAGCACCATCTTTTAGGAACTTAGATGGGATGTTATCAGGGCCTGTGCTCTTAGTTGGGTTTAACCTGCTTAGTTCTTTTTGAATGAAGTCATGAGATACACTTACTAGTTGACAACTGTTTGGGGTTACCCCTTTATTGGTATAGTATGTTTGAAACTTATCAGAGTCTGTGTTAAAGGTATTTGATGCAGCTGGTAGTTTACTTACTAGTGTTGATGCAACAGATGTGTAGTAGGAATTAAAGCAATTTGCCACCTTAGATGTTTCGTGGCATACCTCATTATCGATAGTGAGTACTATGTTAGACCTATCTACTGGCTTATGGCTATATCCCAACTGTTTTAGTTGTTGCCAGAGCTTTCTGGGGTTATGCTTATATTCTTCAATTTTTGAGCAATAGTGCTTTGCCTTTGCTCCTTTTATAAGCCTCTGTACTCTGTTCCTCACCCTTTGGAATTCATTTAGTGCTGCAATATCCTGTCTGTTTGCTTTAAATCTTTTTAGCAGCTGGTCTCTGAATTTCATATTATCTAATATCTCAGTAGTCATCCAGGGTTCAGTTCTTCGTTTAATCCTAACCTCTTTAACTGGTGCAATATTATTAAGAATGGTAGTGAACATTGTTTTGAATTTTTTTACAGTACAGTACCATGAAATATTCCTAAATAAGGAAGTTACAGCTTAAAATATACCTTGACCTGTAGTAACACTTGTAGGTTCTAGCAGAGCATTTGAACATGAAGCTGTGTATCCACATCCATGGGCCCTGGCACAGTATCATCTTCACCTGTGGACCCAAACCATCATCTACCTACATCTGGGGTCCCCAGTACAGTGTATATCCTTACCAATAGACCCCAGTCATCATTTATCTGTACCCGTTTGTCCTAGCTGTTGTTCAACTGCACCAATGGTTCCCAGCCATTGTTCATCTGTTACCGTGGTTCCCAGCCCTTGTTCATCCCCACCTGTGTTCCCCAGCCATCGTTCCTCACCTGTGTTCCCCAGCCATCGTTCCTCACCTGTGTTCCCCAGCCAATGTTCCTCACCCGTGTTCCCCAGCCATCGTTCCTCACCTGTGTGCCCCAGCCATCGTTCCTCACCTGTGTTCCCCAGCCATTGTTCCTCACCCGTGTTCCCACAGCCATCGTTCCTCACCCGTGTTCCCCAGCCATCGTTCCTCACCTGTGTTCCCCAGCCATTGTTCCTCACCCGTGTTCCCCAGCCATCGTTCCTCACCTGTGTGCCCCAGCCATCATTCCTCACCTGTGTGCCCCAACCATCGTTCCTCACCTGTGTTCCCCAGCCATTGTTCCTCACCTGTGTGCCCCAGCCATCGTTCCTCACCTGTGTTCCCCAGCCATTGTTCCTCACCCGTGTTCCCCAGCCATCGTTCCTCACCTGTGTTCCCCAGCCATCGTTCCTCACCTGTGTGCCCCAGCCATCGTTCCTCACCTGTGTTCCCCAGCCATCATTCCTCACCTGTGTGCCCCAGCCATCGTTCCTCACCTGTGTTCCCCAGCCATTGTTCCTCACCCGTGTTCCCCAGCCATCGTTCCTCATCTGTGTGCCCCAGCCATCGTTCCTCACCTGTGTTCCCCAGCCATCGTTCCTCACCTGTGTGCCCCAGCCATCGTTCCTCACCTGTGTGCCCCAGCCATCGTTCCTCACCTGTGTTCCCCAGCCATCGTTCCTCACCTGTGTTCCCCAACCATCGTTCCTCACCTGTGTCCCCCAGCAATTGTTCCTCACCTGTGTCCCCCAGCAATTGTTCCTCACCTGTGATCCTCAGCAATTGCTCCTCACCTGTGTTCCCCAGCAATTGTTCCTCACCTGTGTTCCCCAGTAATTGTTCCTCATCTGTGTTTCCCAGCAATTGGTCCTCACCTGTGTTCCCCAGCAATTGTTCCTCACCTGTGTTCCCAAGCAATTGTTCCTCACCTGTGTTCCCCAGCAATTGTTCCTCACCTGTGTTCCCAAGCAATTGTCCCTCACCTGTGTTCCCCAGCAATTGTTCCTCACCTGTGTTCCCCAGCAATTGTTCCTCACCTGTGTTCCCAAGCAATTGTTCCTCACCTGTGTTCCCCAGCAATTGTTCCTCACCTGTGTTCCCCAGCAATTGCTCCTCACCTGTGTTCTCCAGCAATTGTTCCTCACCTGTGTTCCCAAGCAATTGTTCCTTACCTGTGTTCCCCAGCAATTGTTCCTCACCTGTGTACCCCAGCAATTGTTCCTTACCTGTGTCCCCAAGCCATCGTTCCTCACCTGTGGTTCCCAGTTACCATCCATCTAGATCCATAGTTTCCGGCTATCATCCATCTGTACCCGTGGTTCTCAGCTTCCATCCATCTGCATCCATGGTTTCCAGCTGCCATCCATCTGCATCCATGGTTCCCAGCCATCGTCCATCCGTACCTATGGTTCCCAGCCGCCGTCCATTCACACCCATGGTTCCCAGCCACCATCCATCTGCACCCATGGTTCTCAGCCTCCATCCATCCGCACCTGTGGTTCCCAGCTGCCATCCACCTGCATCTGTGGTTCCCAGCCATTGTCCATCCATACCTATGGTTCCCAGCCGCCGTCCGTCCAACCGTACCCGTGGCTCCCAGCTGACATCCATCTGCATCTGTGGTTCCCAGCCGCCGTCCATCTACACCCGTGGTTCCCAGCTGACATCCATCTGCACCCGTGGTTCCCAGCTGACATCCATCTGCACCCGTGGTTCCCAGCTATTAGATTAGATTTAGATTTTGCCACCGAAGTGGCTAGTTTATTGTGCACCCCATATTCATCCTGTGAACGGTAGTGCGAGAGCATATGGATACACAAAAGGCCTAGGAACTAGGCCCCAAAGGGTTGACAGGAATACATATGGATTTATATCTACATATCTGTGGAAAATTGCATTTATCTGAATGTAACTCATTATGTACATAACAGAAAATGATAACAAAGATAATTATTATTTATCAATGTTACATAGACAAGTAGGAATTTGGGACACCTAGGTCGCAAAAAATGTCCCCCTTCGATACCTACCACTGTCATAACCACAAGTTGTTCTGGACCTATTAATTAAATGAAATATACATACACCAGGAATACTGGTAAATATATAAATTTGTGGACTGTATATTAAAAATAATAAATGGTTATATATATACACAATTACATAACAGAAGGAAAATATATCTTAATATCACTCACCAATTTGACTGGAGATTAATGTGTATCATACTCAGAAAACCTCACTCTAACTAAATCTATGAAAATAATGCTGGCCAGAATTACACACAAATCTAGAGAGCTTATCTGAGGTTCCTGGAGCTGTCTTGTCCAGTCGTCTGATATCTCAAGTTATGTAGGAATGCACATCCACCAATTTCGCCTCCTATTTGAGAGGTGTCAACACAATTTTAACCTCTAGAGCACGGAAAATTCTTCCCATTACACCAATGTTTGTACAAAATTCAAAACCAAGATGGCGAGTCCCCTTTTGTGCAGGTGCAGCTTCCCGTTTTCGATTACATAAATTTTAAATACTACTGTATTTCTGGAAAATAAGTACAGTATTTTCCACACTGCGGCCGGGCGGAGTTCGTTGCTAAACGACTCAAATAGCTCATTTGACAATGGTGGAGGACCTGGGTACATATAGGATCTGGCATCCACACGGCGACATATTACACAAGATTTAATCGCCCTTTTTACACTTTGCCGTCCTTGTGGAATCCAGAAAGTTTCCCTAATACAATTTAAGGTATCTTGTACCCCACCATGCATTACATTTTTATGGGCATTTAGAACAATCAAATTTGTTAGATGATGAGTTTTGGGCAGTAAGATAGGGTGTTTAGCATAATCACCCAATTCAGCATTTTGTAACCTACCTCTGCACCTAATCACATTGTTCTCTAAATACAGCCCCAATTTCTCTGTTATAGAACCTTTCACAATTTTTCTTTCCACCACGAATTTAATCTCATTTCCATAGATTTCCTCCTGTACCCTCTTTATCCAATATTCAAGAGGATGTGAAAACTTATATGAAATATTTATCTTGTTTAGAAATTCAAACACCAACTTAGTTACATTGATCAGTTTGGGTAAAGAAGAATACCTATTTATATCAATGGATAAAGAAGGACAAACTATTGGAGTGGTGGTCACAGTAATTTCAACAGGAGCAATATATGCCTTTTGTACAGGCCAATTAGCTTTATTTACCAACCAGCTCAGTCCTTTAAACCATGATACAGCATTTACAAATTTAGCATAAGGTAAACCTCGAGACAAGAAATCAGCTGGATTCTCCTCACCAAGTATATGATTAAATGTTAACATATGCTGACCCAAACTATTATACTTCTCTTGCATCTGATTAATTTCAGCGACTCTGTTTTGTACGTACACAATTTTACTGTTTCCATTACGAATCCATTGTAAGGATACCTCATTATCAGACCAAATTATAGTGTCGCTAATATTTATCTCCTGCAACTTATTTCTTATATAATTAGCTAATTTGACACCTACATAAATGGCTGTTAATTCCAACTGAGGTAAAGTACGTGATTTAATTGGAGACACTTTAGCCTTAGACATAACAAGAGAAATAACATTATTACATTGAAGGTAAGCAACTGCTCCATATGCCAATTTTGAAGCATCACAAAAAATGTGGAGTACATTTTTCCCATTTGGATTGGCCACCTGGCGTGAGAACTCCAACATTGGAATTTTTTCATAATCACCAATTAATTCATCCCACCTGTTAATGAATTCCTCAGGTAGAATTTCATCCCAAGCACATTTAAGTTTCCATGCTTCCTGTATTAATAATTTCCCTCTTATAATAAGGGGTGACACTAAATATAGTGGATCAAAACATTTGGAAACTTCAACAAGCAAAACTCTCTTAGTTAATTTATTGGGCATACTGTAATTATTAGGTTTTAACTTTAACAAATCTATCTCAGTATCCCAAGTTAAACCCAATACATTACTACATTTTGGCACTTAATCTCCAGGGTAATCTTTACTTATTTTGTCCTTTAATTTGGACGAATTACTATTCCATTCCCTCAGAGGCATATTTGCACTTTGCATTATGTTATTAGCCTCTCCATAAGTCATTAATAGTTCCTCTTCAGTTGACGTCACACCCAGGAAATTGTCCACATAAAATTGTTTGCTCATTACTTTACTCAGTGGACTTTCCATACGTTTAAGGTGTGCATTTATCGTCGCTTGAAGTAGGAACGGACTGGATGTAGCACCAAATAATACACTCCTAAAGCGAAAGGTTTTCAGAGGGCTAAGTGGGTCAATAGGATTCTCAGGCCATAAGAAGCGGGTACAATCCCGGTCAGCCTCTTGTAAACCCACTCTTAGGAAAGCTTTACTTATGTCAGCCGTAAAGGCATAATTTTTCATCCTGAAATTTAATAAGATATCTCCTAATTTTTCCGTCAACGACGGACCTGTCATCAAACAGTCATTTAAACTAGGTACATTTTTGTTACTCCTGGCACTACAATTAAACACAATTCTCAGAGGAGTAGTCTTAGAATCCTTTTTCACTCTGTGATGTGGCAAATAGTGACCATAAATTTTGACTTGCTCAGGAGGTACCTCTTCTATAAATTTATTAATTAACTGCTCAGCAATTATATCATTATAGGCAGTTAACAATTCTGGTGTCTTACTCAGTTCGCGGAGCTGAGCCTTTAACTGCCCATATGCCATTCTGTAATTAGTGGGCAATTCTGGATGGTTCAGTCTCCACGGAAGTCGTACCCAGTATTGTCCAGATTCAAATTTTACATCTCTCAGGTATTGCTCCTGAGTAAAAGAATCGTCTGGACTTTCTTCATTTACATTTATTCCAGTGGTGTCTAATTCCCACAATTTATGCACTGGCTTAACACCATCCTCTATGGAAGAATTATACTGGGGTACGATTTCATGAGTAAGACACACAGTTATGGTATTTGTAGTTTCCTCTAGTCATGAATTATTATTACGAGGAATCCTACCATACATACCTGGAGTTTACCTGGAGAGAGTTCCGGGGGTCAACGCCCCCGCGGCCCGGTCTGTGACCAGGCCTCCTGGTGGATCAGAGCCTGATCAACCAGGCTGTTGCTGCTGGCTGCACGCAAACCAACGTACGAGCCACAGCCCGGCTGGTCAGGAACTGACTTTAGGCGCTTGTCCAGTGCCAGCTTGAAGACTGCCAGGGGTCTGTTGGTAATCCCCCTTATGTATGCTGGGAGGCAGTTGAACAGTCTCGGGCCCCTGACACTTATTGTATGGTCTCTTAACGTGCTAGTGACACCCCTGCTTTTCATTGGGGGGATGTTGCATCGTCTGCCAAGTCTTTTGCTTTCGTAGTGAGTGATTTTCGTGTGCAAGTTCGGTACTAGTCCCTCTAGGATTTTCCAGGTGTATATAATCATTACATGGCCTCCTGCAGTCTTCAAAAGGGTGACACCACATTTCTTTACCATACCCTTTACAAAGGAGGCATAATAGTCACTACCTATCAAAATATTTATTGGGTCTACAGAATCATCACTTACACCAGAAGGTGCTAAATTTACATTATGTGAAAGTCTTTCTGTAGCTTTACTAAGCCCTACTGTAGATATTTTCTCTGGAAGTCTATCTACAATTACTGCATTAACACGTTTTTTCTCATTGCCCAACCTGACAGTTACATAAACAGTGTCATACAATTGAGCCCTTTTATTCGAGAGAAAACCAGATAATTTAAAGTTGTGGGATCTCCCATCTGTACTTTCATACCATCAAGACATTTACGTTTTATGAAAGTACGCTGGGATCCCTGGTCCAATAATGCATTTACATTTTTTTATTTATGCCTTTTATCATCAATTTTTACCTGTAACACAGGTAAGGCTACTTCAGCAAAACCATCATTATTAACATTAGCAGCAATTTTTACATCAGCTACTGTTGTGTCAGGATTGTCAACATTATCATTATTATCAACATTATCATATAGACCTTAACACATGACTATATGGTGTCTTCCTTTGTGACATTGATAACAGAAGTTTAATTTGGCATAACAATCCTTTACATTGTGATTACCTGGAGTTTACCTGGAGAGAGTTCCGGGGGTCAACGCCCCCCCGGCCCGGTCTGTGACCAGGCCTCCTGGTGGATCAGAGCCTGATCAACCAGGCTGTTGTCAGCATAGTTGCTGATCCCTGTGTTATATAGCATAACATATTAGTATCATCCATGTGCTTTAGATAGGAGATCCCTTGTAGGCCTGTGACATTGTGTGACGTCACGGGATGCGCATGTGTAGGCTCGTACCTCTGCCTCCCTCTGACTCGGCGGCAGACCATCCAGACAAGAACACGGCAAGGCTGGGCTCCATTCCTCATCAGCTCAGTCTGACAATATATGTTACCATCCAACAAGTGTTTACCTGGAGTTTACCTGGAGAGAGTTTCGGGGGTCAACGCCCCCGCGGCCCGGTCTGTGACCAGGCCTCCTGGTGGATCAGCGCCTGATCAACCAGGCTGTTGCTGCTGGCTGCACGCAAACCAACGTACGAGCCACAGCCCGGCTGATCAGGAACTGACTTTAGGTGCTTGTCCAGTGCCAGCTTGAAGACTGCCAGGGGTCTGTTGGTAATCCCCCTTATGTGTGCTGGGAGGCAGTTGAACAGTCTCGGGCCCCTGACACTTATTGTGTGTGTCTACCTTCAACCCTCGATATCTCCATTTAAGAACCCCTACGATACTGTTGCTGCTGGCTACACGCAAACCAACGTACGAGCCACAGCCCGGCTGGTCAGGAACCGACTTTAGGTGCTTGTCCAGTGCCAGCTTGAAGACTGCCAGGGGTCTGTTGGTAATCCCCCTTATGTATGCTGGGAGGCAGTGGAGCAGTCTCGGGCCCCTGACACTTATTGTATGGTCTCTTAACGTGCTAGTGACACCCCTGCTTTTCATTGGGGGGATGTTGCATCGTCTGCCAAGTCTTTTGCTTTCGTAGTGAGTGATTTTCGTGTGCAAGTTCGGTACTAGTCCCTCTATGATTTTCCAGGTGTATATAATCATGTATCTCTCCCGCCTGCATTCCAGGGAATACAGGTTCAGGAACCTCAAGCGCTCCCAGTAATTGAGGTGTTTTATCTCCGTTATGCGCGCCGTGAAGGTTCTCTGTACATTTTCTAGGTCAGCAATTTCACCTGCCTTGAAAGGTGCTGTTAGTGTGCAGCAATATTCCAGCCTAGATAGAACAAGTGACCTGAAGAGTGTCATCATGGGCATGGCCTCCCTAGTTTTGAAGGTTCTCATTATCCATCCTGTCATTTTTCTAGCAGATGCGATTGATACAATGTTATGGTCCTTGAAGGTGAGATCCTCCGACATGATCACTCCCAGGTCTTTGACGTTGGTCCTTTGCTCTATTTTGTGGCCAGAATTTGTTTTGTACTCTGATGAAGATTTAATTTCCTCGTGTTTACCATATCTGAGTAATTGAAATTTCTCATCGTTGAACTTCATATTGTTTTCTGCAGCCCACTGAAAGATTTGGTTGATGTCCGCCTGGAGCCTTGCAGTGTCTGCAATGGAAGACAGTCATGTAGATTCGGGTGTCATCTGCAAAGGAAGACACGGTGCTGTGGCTGACATCCTTGTCTATGTCGGATATGAGGATGAGGAACAAGATGGGAGCGAGTACTGTGCCTTGTGGAACAGAGCTTTTCACCGTAGCTGCCTCGGACTTTACTCTGTTGACGACTACTCTCTGTGTTCTGTTAGTGAGGAAATTATAGATCCATTGACCGACTTTTCCTGTTATTCCTTTAGCACGCATTTTGTGCGCTATTACGCCATGGTTACACTTGCCGAAGGCTTTTGCAAAGTCTGTATATATTACATCTGCATTCTTTTTGTCTTCTAGTGCATTTAGGACCTTGTCGTAGTGATCCAATAGTTGAGACAGACAGGAGCGACCTGTTCTAAACCCATGTTGCCCTGGGTTGTGTAATTGATGGGTTTCTAGATGGGTGGTGATCTTGCTTCTTATGACCCTTTCAAAGATTTTTATGATATGGGATGTTAGTGCTATCGGTCTGTAGTTCTTTGCTGTTGCTTTACTGCCCCCTTTGTGGAGTGGGACTATGTCTGTTGTTTTTAGTAACTATGGGACGACCCCCGTGTCCATGCTCCCTCTCCATAGGATGGAAAAACCTCGTGATAGGGGCTTCTTGCAGTTCTTGATGAACACGGAGTTCCATGAGTCTGGCCCTGGGGCAGAGTGCATGGGCAAGTCATTTATCGCCTGTTCGAAGTCATTTGGCGTCAGGATAACATCGGATAGGCTTGTGTTAACCAAATTTTGTGGCTCTCTCATAAAAAATTCGTTTTGATCTTCGACTCTCAGTCTGGTTAGCGGCTTGCTAAAAACTTGTCATATTGGGACTTGAGTAGCTCACTCATTTCCTTGCTGTCATCTGTGTAGGACCCATCTTGTTTAAGTAGGGGCCCAATACTGGATGTTGTTCTCGACTTTGATTTGGCATAGGAGAAGAAATACTTTGGGTTTCTTTCGATTTCATTTATGGCTTTTAGTTCTTCCCGCGATTCCTGACTCCTATAAGATTCCTTTAGCTTGAGTTCGATGCTTGCTATTTCTCTGACCAGAGTCTCCCTACACATTTCAGATATATTGACCTCTTTTAGCCGCTCTGTTATTATTTTCCGTCGCCTGTAAAGGGAGTGTTGTGATAGAAACACAGGCCTTATCTCTAGGCTATATTGAACATAGAATCTTCATAGTACTTCTGCAACAACAAAATATAATGACTAGTACATCTAATAATGGCTTCTACAGGGATGGTGATGTCTTGCATATGTCAAGAGAAAAGTTATAACTACAGGCCACATATTTAAACTCACCATGTAATCTGCATCACTGATAAATGGATATAGTAGGAGAGAATCACACACCATGTGTTGGCGCCCATGACACACACCAAACTGTTGTTGTTGTTAAGGGCCCCAAGAGGTGGTGCAGTATTATCCTGCTGCTGCTCCCCACAGGACCAGTATCACTACAATCTCCCCCTTCTAAAATATCAGAGACAGTAATCTCCCAAACTGTTAGGTGGGCGACGTACACGTCCCGACCTTCGTAGCCCTTGAGTCTCTTCACCAGGTTCGATATTTTCCAGCGGGGTTTGATTAACTGCTGGAGCAGAATCCTCTATTTCCATAGGGGTAGTCTCAAGGGGCTTTCCAGGAGAAAACGAAGCATCTTTCACATCTATTGGTGTATCTTGAGATTCCACACTAATAGGGATTTCAACTGGGGCTAAATGTCTTGTAGATACTGTAGTCTCTTCACCATTTTGGTAGCGAATGTGGGCGTAATGTGGATTAGCTTGCAGGAGCTCTACCTCTTCCACTAAAGGATCCGTCTTGTTCATCCTACGGTGACTCTTCAGGAGAACGGGTCCAGGATGACATAACCAAGTGGGCACGGAGGCTCCCATAGAGGAACGACGTGAATAGTTGAGGAGTCTTTCATGAGGGGTTGCATTAGTAGCTGTGCACAGCAGTGATCTAATAGAGTGAAGAGCATCAGGTAGGACAGTTTGCCAGTGTTGAACAGGTAGATTGCGCGACTTCAATGTCATTGTAACTGCCTTCCATATAGTACCATTGAACCGCTCCACTTGACCATTGCCTTGAGGGTTGTAGCTTGTTGTTCTGCTGCAGGCAATACCTTTGCTAGCCAAAAACTCCTGAATTTCGTTACTCATGAACGAGGATCCCCTGTCTGAATGGATATAAGCTGGCATACCAAAAATAGAGAACAACTGTGAAAGACAACTAATAACAGTTGAAGCAGCCATATTTGCACAGGGGAATACAAAGGGAAACCTTGAATATTCATCTACTATGTTAAGGAAATACCTATTCTGATTTGTGCTTGGTAGAGGTCCTTTGAAATCTATATTCAATCTTTCGAAAGGCTGGGTGGATTTTATGAGATGAGTCTTCTCTGGCTGATGAAAGTTTGGCTTGCACTCTGCACATACTCTGCATGCTCTGATCACTTGTCGCACATCTTCCACTGAGTAGGGCATGTTCTTTGATTTGACAAAATGGTACAGGCGTGTAACTCCTGGGTGACACAAAGCCTTGTGGAGAGCTGAGAGTGATTGCAAATCATGACATGCTGCTCCACAGTGGGACCTAGAGAATGCATCAGGTGAGATGTTCTCTTGACCCGGTCGGTACAGAATATCAAAGTCATAACACGATAGTTCCATCCTCCAGCGTAATATCTTGTCATTCTTTATCCTACTTTTGTGCTTCTTGTCGAACATATACATCACGGACCGTTGGTCAGTCCTTATGGTGAAATGTCTACCAGTTAAATAATGCCTCCAGTGGCGAACTGCTTCTATGATGGCCTGGGCTTCCTTTTCTACAGCAGCATAACATTTCTCTGATCCTTGAAAAGTTCTCGAAAAGAAGGCTACTGGTCGTCCTGCCTGAGATAAGACTGCAGCAATGGCAATGTCAGATGCATCCGTTTCCACTTCGAATGGTAGGGACTCATCAATGGCTTGAACTACTGAGTTTTCAATGTCCTGTTTGAGAGTATGGAAAGCGGCTTCTGCTTCCTTTGTCACAGGAAATGTGGTAGCACTCAATGGGCGGACTTTACTTGAATAGTTGTAGATCCATTGTGAGTAATAAGCAAAGAGACCAAGAGTTCTTCGGAGTGACTTTTTGTCTTGAGGCATTGGAAGTTCCCGTAGAGGTCGTAGTCGTTCAGGGTCTGGGAATATTGAACCTCCTTCCACTACATAACCAAGGATGCTAAGCCTTTTAGTTGAAAAAGTGCACTTTTCCTCATTGTAACTGATATTTTTCTTCTTGGCGGCTTCCAAAAACTTATCAAGGTTTGCATCATGTTCCTCTTGGGTCTTGCCACAAATGGTAACATTATCTAAATACGCGTAAGTTCCCAGGAGTTGCTCTTCCTGAATGAGTGAATCCATAATTCGTTGGAAGCAGGCTACCCCATTGGTGACTCCAAAAGGGACTCTGGTAAACTGATACAGGCCATCACTAGCCTGAAACGCTGTGTATGGTTTATCTTCATTCCTTATAGGGACTTGATGATAGGCACTCTGTAGATCAATTGTGCTAAACACATAGTACTGAGCAATTTTGTTCACTGTATCGTCAATTCGAGGTAGAGGGTACCCATCAAGAAGTGTAAATTTGTTGATTGTCTCAGAGTAATCGATAGCCAGTCTCCGTTTCCTATAACCATCTTTAACAACAACAACCTGTGCACGCCAAGGGGAATCACTCGGTTCTATAATACCCTCCTTCAGCAGCCTCTGAGTTTCTTTCTCAATGAACATCCGATCCTCATAAGAATAGCGGCGTGACTTAGCTGATATAGGATGGCAATCCGCGGTAAGATTTGCAAACAGCTTTGGTGGGTCTACCCTTAAAGTGCTAAGTCCACAGACAACAAGAGGAGGCAGTTCACCTCCATATGTTAAGGTGACACTACCATGCAGCTTCTGAAAGTCCTGACCAAGGATAACATCAGAGCACAGTTGTGGCAGAATAGCTAAATGTACATCTTGATAATCCTTTCCATTAACTCTGAGATTTACCTTACAAAACCCTAAGGTCTGAATAGAGAGAGATGTTGATGCCATGGAAACGGTACCTGATGAGTGATGTAGAGTCAAGGAGAGCCGTTTAACTAAGTCAAGGTTGATGAAACTCTCTGAGCTGCCACTATCAATAAGACCATCTACTTCTGTTCCTTTGATGAATACTTTCACAACTGCCTTTGACAGCGAATTTGGAGTAGCCGCAGAAGTCACTGTTGCTAGAGTCGCATGATCACTGGAATGTGTGGAGGCACTAGCTCTTGTTGATGCATTAGCACGACATACTTTAGCAAAGTGACCTTTCTTGTGGCATTTATGGCACATTGCTTCACGAGCAGGACACTTTGGACGTGGATGTCTTGAAAAACCACAAAAGAAACACACCGTACCTGCTGCTGCTGTCACTGAGGCAGGTTCCACAGTAACTTCATTGCAAGAGTCTTGGTCAGGAATTGCAGCACTTACCACTCGAGAAGGCTGAGCGGTACTGTATACTTCAGAATTCTTCTGGGCTGAATCTAGAGCTCTTGCCTGGTCAAAGGTAGCGGCTAAGTCGAGAGTTTTATTCTCCAATAAACGCTGCCTTATTATTGGTGATTGCAGGCCACTGATAAAAGCATCCCTGATGGACTCTTCACAATACTGAGCAGCTGTCACTGCTTGGAAGTGACAGTCCTTACCTAAAATTTTCAGTGCTTGAAAGTATTCCTCTAAGGATTCATCAATCTGCTGGCGGCGAGTTGCAAGGCGATAGCGTGCAAAGATTTCATTTGTAGGTTTAATATACTGAGACTTGAGGGTTTTGATAGCATCTTCGTAGGTATTACACTCAGAAATAGCCTCGTATATCTTAGGTGACACAAAATTGATGAGCAGACTTAGTTTATCTAGATCTTCTTTAGGAAGGGCTTCCAAGAAGTTTTCGAAAGTCTTAAACCAGTGCTTCCATTCCTGAGCAGCCGTTGATAAGCTGGGGTCACAGTCTAGCGTGGGTGTGTGTGTGTGGGTGTGTGTGAGGGTGTGTGTGTGGGTGTGTGTGAGGGTGTGTGTGTGTGGGTGTTGGTGGGTGTGTGTGTGTGTGGGTGTGTGTGTGTGGGTGTGCGTCCTTGTGTGTATGCATATATTTGTACGCTCGTGTGCACATGTCCGTGCGTGCGCCCTCGTGTGTGTATGTGCGCACGCGCACTAGTGTGGGTGTATGATCCACTTAATATTTGTATTTATAACTCATTACAATTGTGACCAGGTGTGGACGTATCAGTGGTTCATTACTTTGTAATTTGTTCATGACTGTAACCATGTATAGGAGTGAAGCTGATTCATTACCTCTGTAACTTGCCATGATTAGTGACCAGATCTACCTGGAGTTCATTACCTTTGTAACTAGTTCAGCTATCATAACCTTGGGGTCCAGTCACTGGACCCATTATGTACCTTTGTAATCTTTTGACTACCGCCCACAGGATGGGTATGGGGTGCATAAAGATATTAAACTAAAGTGTGTGTGTGTGTGTGTGTGTGTGTGTGTGTGTGTGTGTGTGTGTGTGTGTGTGTGTGTGTGTGTGTGTGTGTGTGTGTGTGTGTGTGTGGTGTGTGTGACTCAACAATCAATATTTGCACCAATAACTCATTACAGTTGTGACCGGGTGTGGAAGTGTGAATTGCTCATTACTCTATAATTTGTTCATGATTGTAGCCAAAGTATAAATGTAAGTAACCATTCTACAGAATTCATTACCTTTGTAACTTGTGAGCTCATTACCTTTGTACCTAGTTCAGTTATCAAAACTTTGGGGGCCCAGTCCCTGGACCCATTACGTACCTCTGTAATCTGTAAATACCTTTGTAACTTGTCATGATTGTGACCAGACTTACCTGGAGTTCATTACCTTTGTAAATTGTGAGTTCATTACCTTTGTAAATTGTGAGTTCATTACCTTTGTAAATTGTGAGTTCATTACCTCTGTAACTTGCTCAGCTATCAAAACTTTGGAGTCCAGTCCCTGGACCAATTATGTACCTCTGTAATCTTTTGACTACCGCCCACAGGATGGGTATGGGGTGCATAATAAACATATTAAACTAACTAAGTCTAGCCTCTCAGGTTTCAGTAAACGCTCCATGTTGTGATGTAGTCTAGCGCAGGATCACCACCAGGAAGCCCAGGATTCTATGTTCAATAAATTGTTGTGATAGAAACACAGGCCTTATCTCTAGGCTTTATTGAACATAGAATCTTCATAGTACTTCTGCAACAACAAAATATAATGACTAGTACATCTAATAATGGCTTCTACAGGGATGGTGATGTCTTGCATATGTCAAGAGAAAAGTTATAACTACAGGCCACATATTTAAACTCACCATGTAATCTGCATCACTGATAAATGGATATAGTAGGAGAGAATCACACACCATGTATTGGCGCCCATGACACACACCAAACTGTTGTTGTTGTTAAGGGCCCCAAGAGGTGGTGCAGTATTATCCTGCTGCTGCTCCCCACAGGACCAGTATCACTACAGGGAGCACCTGTCTCTTTCTATTTTACATCTACTCCTCCTTTTTCTTGGAGGAATAAGCCTTGTGCATACATCGAGTGCCACCAAGTTAATCTGTTCTAGGCATACGTTGGGGTCTGTGTTGCTTAGTATATCTTCCCAGCTTAAATCGGTTAGGACTTGGTTTACTTGGTCCCACTTTATGTTTTTGTTATTGAAGTTGAATTTGGTGAATGCTCCCTCGTGACTAGTCTCATTATGTCGGTCTGGGACTCCACGCATACATGTCTGAACCTCAATTATGTTGTGATCTGAGTATATTGTTTTTGATATGGTGACATTTCTTATCAGATCATCATTGTTAGTGAAGATGAGGTCTAGTGTATTCTTCAGTCTAGTAGGCTCTATTATTTGCTGGTTTAAATTGAATTTTGTGCAGAGATTTAAAAGATCGTGTGAGTGTGAGTTTTCATCAGAGCTGCCTCCTGGTGTTATTACTGCAACAATATTATTTGCTATATTCCTCCATTTTAGGTGCCTTAAGTTGAAATCCCCCAGGAGCAAGATGCTGGGTGCAGGAGCTGGATGATTTTCCAGACAGTGGTCAATTTTTAACAGCTGTTCCTGGAATTGCTGGGATGTTGCATCCGGAGGCTTGTAGACTACCACAATGACTAGGTTTTGGTTCTCGACCTTTACTGCTAAAACTTCCACTACATCATTTGAGGCATTTAGCAGTTCTGTGCAAACAAGTGACTCTGCAATGTACAGGCCAGCCCCCCCCCTTTTGCCTGTTCACTCTGTCACATCTGTATAGGTTGTAACCTGGGATCCATATTTCGTTGTCCAAGTGATCCTTTATGTGGGTTTCAGTGAAAGCCGCGAACATTGCCTTTGCCTCTGAAAGCAGTCCATGGATGAAAGGTATTTTGTTGTTTGTTGCTGGCTTTAGACCCTGTATATTTGCAAAGAAGAATGTCATCGGACTGGTGGTATTGTTGGTACTGGGGGGGGGGGATTTTTTTTCCGGCATTAGTATCTGTATCTGTTGGTTTGGAGTGGAGGCCATCGACTGTGGTTCCACTCCAGGAATGACTGGATTTGGTGTACGATTTCTGCCATTTCCTGCCAGATTACCCAAACTCCCGATACATCTGTCAAGTTCTTCCAATCTTTCAACTTTATCATTCCATGAATTGAGCATGGACACGGGGGTCGTCCCACAGTTACTAAAAACAACAGACATAGCCCCACTCCACAAAGGGGGCAGTAAAGCAACGGCAAAGAACTACAGACCAATAGCACTAACATCCCATATCATAAAAATCTTTGAAAGGGTCCTAAGAAGCAAGATCACCACCCATCTAGAAACCCATCAGTTACACAACCCAGGGCAACATGGGTTTAGAAGAGGTCGCTCCTGTCTGTCTCAACTATTGGATCACTACGACAAGGTCCTAAATACACTAGAAGACAAAAAGAATGCAGATGTGTTCGCATCGCTATTGGGCCGTGCGGACGTGCTGCGCAGTAGCTCCTGATTGAGTTGGCTTTTGCGCAGTGTTGACGTGTACTTGGCTCTGTGAAGACCTGTTTGCGCGCTCTCTACAATTGAAGCAAGATGCCCTCCATCGAGCAACTTTACCAACAGCTTAAGGAAGAATTGAGGTTGGCGAATATGGAAATTCGGCGACTGACCGAGGAAAACAAAAAGATTCGGAGTAGTCCTCCTGTTTTGAGTCCTCAGGTCAAGAAGGGAAACTGGTCAGTGGCTGGACAGCAGGGAAAGAAGTTGACGATCAAGAAGACGAATGGAAAGGTAGAAACGATGAAGAAGAAGGAGACTGCCGTGGAAACTGTTGTGGAAACATCCAATACATTCTCAGTGCTACCCGACGAATGTGAGTCGAATACTGGGAACGTCACGACGAAAGTTATTAAGGAAGGTACGAATATTGTTGTTGTTGGGGATAGCCAAGTTAGGTATATGGATAGGGCGTTCTGCTTGAAGGACAGGAGTAGGAGACAGAGAGTTTGCTTTCCTGGGGCTGGGATGGAGGATATTGTTAGCCATCTGGATGACATCATGAGAGGTAATGGGAGCAATCCTATTATCTGTCTCAGTGCTGGAGGCAACGATGTTGGCAGACGTAGGAGTGAGGACCTGATTAGCAGGTATAGGTCAGCAATAGAAATAATTAGAAGTAAGGGTGGGAACCCTCTCATATGTGGTATTTTGCCAAGGAGGGGAGTTGGAAGTGAATGGTTGTCCAGGGCAATTGGTGTCAATTGCTGGCTGGACAAATACTGTAAGGAAAATGCGGTAACATTCATTGACAACTGGGACCTCTTCTATGGCAGAAATGACATGTATGCCAGGGATGGGGTTCACTTATCTAGGTCTGGGGTGGGAGCACTGGCAACTGCAGTGGAGGGAGCAGTTAGGACTTTAAACTAGGAATAGTTAGTGGTATGGGTTTTGGCAGGAAAACAGTGAAGTTCCAGTGTAGTAATATTACGAGTTCTAGGGGAACTAGTAATAATAAGAACGAGATAGATATTGAAAAGCCAGGGACCTTGGGTGATAAGGACAGTAATAGGTTTAGTAGAAAAATAGAAATGAGCAGGAAGGGTAAAGAGAAAGGAGAGTCTTTCAATGTTTATTATGCTAATTGCCGTAGTGCTAGGAATAAGATGGACGAGTTGAGATTAGTTGCTAGTGTAGGTAACATTGATGTATTTGCCTTAACTGAGACGTGGTTTAATTCAAAAAGCCGGGACATGCCTGCGGAATGTCATATTCAGGGTTTTAAATTGTTCCAAGAAGATAGAAGTATTGGGAGGGGGGGTGGGGTGGCATTGTATGTCCGAGATCGCTTGAACTGTTGCATAAAAACGGGTATTAAGTCTGAAGTAACACATACAGAGTCTGTTTGGATAGAATTTTCAGAGGGGCATGAAAAACTGATTTTAGGAGTGATATACCGTCCCCCAAACTTAGATAGGGACCAAGGGAAACTACTATGGGAGGAAATTGTTAAGGCCACAAGGCACGATAATGTAGTAATTCTAGGAGACTTTAACTTTAGTCATGTTGATTGGAATTTCTTGACTGGGAATTTAGAATCATACGACTTCTTAGAAGTATTTCAGGATTATTTTTTGAAGCAGTTTGTGACAGAACCTACAAGGGGAAATAACCTGCTTGACTTAGTTATGGCAAACAATGAATCCCTTGTTAATAATTTAGAAATTTCAGAGGAACTGGGTGCTAGCGACCACAAATCAATTACATTTAGCATTGAATGGAAGTACGATAGTAGCGATAACTCAGTAACAGTCCCAGATTTTCGCTTAGCGATTACGATGGGCTTAGAGAACACTTATCATCTGTTGACTGGGGTAACGAAGTGAGATATCAATATGACAGTTTTCTGAACACTATACATGCTGCTCAAAGAGCGTTTATCCCATATAAAGAAATTAGATCAAATAGAAATGACCGAAAATGGATGAATAATAGGCTCAAATATCTACTAGGGCATAAGAAAGGAATTTATAGGCGTATCAAAAGAGGTGAGGGTCATCTTATGAATCAGTATATTGACATTAAGAGGGACATTAAAAAGGGGATAAGAAAAGCTAAAAGGGACTATGAAATTAAAGTTGCTAGGGATTCTAAAACTAACCCAAAAAGTTTTTTCCAGGTCTATAGAACAAAAGTTAGAGATAAGATAGGTCCCCTTAAAAATAACTATGGGCACCTTACTGACAAAGAGAATGAAATGTGCTTGATTTTAAATAATTATTTTCTCTCAGTTTTTACACAGGAAGACACTAACAATATTCCAGTAATTAATTTTTACAGTGGGCTAGAAGAAGATAAATTATGTAACATCACAGTCACTAGTGAGATGGTTGTGAAGCAGATAGACAGACTGAAGCAAAATAAGTCGCCGGGTCCTGATGAGGTTTTTTCAAGGGTTCTTAAGGAATGCAAAATGGAACTCTGTGAACCATTAACTAATATTTTTAATTTATCTCTTCAAACAGGTGTAGTGTCTGATATATGGAAGATGGCTAATGTAACTCCTATTTTTAAAACAGGGGACAAGTCGTTACCGTCAAATTATCGCCCAATAAGCCTGACCTCAATTGTAGGCAAATTACTAGAGTCAGTTATAGCTGAGATTATAAGAAGCCATCTCGATAAGCATAGCTTGATTAATGATACTCAGCATGGATTCACAAGAGGCCGGTCTTGTCTAACTAATTTATTAACTTTCTTCAGTAAAGCTTTTGAGGCTGTTGACCACATATGGACCAATATACTAGCCCCCCTTAAATCAGGGATAATCACAGATAGCACTACAGACCACTACCCTACCTTCCTCCTGACAAACATTAGTGAACCACCACTTGAATACAACAAAGTCTCATTTAGACTCCATGACGAGGCCTCAGTAAGGAAGTTCACAGCTGACCTAGAGACTGTTGATTGGCCTACAGAATTCTCCAAGGCCAATGGTATTGATGACTGGACAGACATCTTTCTTAACAAATTACTTAGACTGTACAACAAACATTGTCCTATAAAAACAAAACAGATCACAAACAAACGGCTTGGTTGCCCATGGCTAACCAGCACCATTCTGAAATCCATTGACAAGAAACACCAATATGAAAAGCAATATAGACAGGGCTTAATACACAATGATACTCTTAAACACTATTCATCAGCTCTCACCAAAGTAATAAAAAAAGCCAAACAACTATACTACTCCAGTAGATTCACAGACACTAGAGGAGATATAAAAAAACCTGGAAAACACTCTCTCAGATTCTAGGGACCCACAAACTGAGAAAAACCAAGAATATTGTCCTAACTAAACCTAATGAAACACCACTACATCCCACTGACACAGCTAACAAGATAAACAACTTCTTCTCAAACATAGGATCTAATCTCGCCAGTAAAATCCCACATACCAATGCCCATGCCGGGGACTACCTAGATGGAAATTTCCCTAATTCCTTCTATCTTGCACCAACTGAGCCCACGGAAGTCATTGAGATCATAAAGTCACTTAAAAATAACTCGGGGAATCTGTCTCATGTTTACCTGGAGTTTACCTGGAGAGAGTTCCGGGGGTCAACGCCCCCGCGGCCCGGTCTGAGACCAGGCCTCCTGGTGGATCAGAGCCTGATCAACCAGGCTGTTGCTGCTGGCTGCACGCAAACCAACATACGAGCCACAGCCCGGCTGATCCGGAACTGACTTTAGGTGCTTGTCCAGTGCCAGCTTGAAGACTGCCAGGGGTCTGTTGGTAATCCCCCTTATGTGTGCTGGGAGGCAGTTGAACAGTCTCGGGCCCCTGACACTTATTGTATGGTCTCTTAACGTGCTAGTGACACCCCTGCTTTTCATTGGGGGGATGGTGCATCGTCTGCCAAGTCTTTTGCTTTCGTAGTGGGTGATTTTCGTGTGCAAGTTCGGTACTAGTCCCTCTAGGATTTTCCAGGTGTATATAATCATGTATCTCTCCCTCCTGCGTTCCAGGGAATACAGGTTTAGGAACCTCAAGCGCTCCCAATAATTGAGGTGTTTTATCTCCGTTATGCGTGCCATGAAAGTTCTCTGTACATTTTCTAGGTCGGCAATTTCACCTGCCTTGAAAGGTGCTGTTAGTGTGCAGCAATATTCCAGCCTAGATAGAACAAGTGACCTGAAGAGTGTCATCATGGGCTTGGCCTCCCTAGTTTTGAAGGTTCTCATTATCCATCCTGTCATTTTTCTAGCAGATGCGATTGATACAATGTTATGTCCCACCATTACTGTACAAGCGAGCGGCCCATGTCCTTTTGCATGCTATTTCATTACTTTTTAACAAGTCAATAGAGACTAGCACCTTCCCGAAACTACTCAAGATGGCAAGGGTTACACCAATACATAAAGGTGGTGACCCTACAGACTTAAACAACTATAGGCCAATATCTAACTTACCATTGCTATCCAAAATCTTTGAGCAACTCGTGTACAAGAGACTGTATTCATTTATAACGGCTCAAAACATACTCAACCCCTGCCAGTTTGGATTCAGGAAAAATAAAAGCACTAATGATGCAATCATAAAAATGCTAGATCTGCTTTACACAGCATTGGAAAATAAGGAATATCCACTAGGAATTTGTATTGACCTAAGAAAAGCTTTTGACACAGTAAACCACGAAATCCTACTCCACAAACTTGACCACCACGGTATAAGAGGCCATGCGCTTGCTTATTTCAAATCTTACATTACTAATAGGTATCAGTACGTCACCATTAAAGACACAGCATCAGCAACACGGCCACTTGATACTGGAGTTCCGCAGGGAAGTGTCCTTGGTCCCCTGCTCTTCCTCATATACATCAATGACCTTCCAAACGTATCCCAACACCTGAAACCCATTCTCTTTGCTGATGACACGACTTATGTCATCTCTGGAGTTTACCTGGAGAGAGTTTCGGGGGTCAATGCCCCCGCGGCCCGGTCTGTGACCAGGCCTCCTGGTGGATCAGCGCCTGATCAACCAGGCTGTTGCTGCTGGCTGCACGCAAACCAACGTACGAGCCACAGCCCAGCTGATCAGGAACTGACTTTAGGTGCTTGTCCAGTGCCAGCTTGAAGACTGCCAGGGGTCTGTTGGTAATCCCCCTTATGTGTGCTGGGAGGCAGTTGAACAGTCTCGGGCCCCTGACACTTATTGTATGGTCTCTTAACGTGCTAGTGACACCCCTGCTTTTCATTGGGGGGATGGTGCATCGTCTGCCAAGTCTTTTGCTTTCGTAGTGAGTGATTTTCGTGTGCAAGTTCGGTACTAGTCCCTCTAGGATTTTCCAGGTGTATATAATCATGTATCTCTCCCTCCTGCGTTCCAGGGAATACAGGTTTAGAAACCTCAGGCGCTCCCAGTAATTGAGGCGTTTTATCTCCGTTATGCGCGCCGTGAAAGTTCTCTGTACATTTTCTAGGTCGGCAATTTCACCTGCCTTGAAAGGTGCTGTTAGAGTGCAGCAATATTCCAGCCTAGATAGAACAAGTGACCTGAAGAGTGTCATCATGGGCTTGGCCTCCCTAGTTTTGAAGGTTCTCATTATCCATCCTGTCATTTTTCTAGCAGATGCGATTGATACAATGTTATGGTCCTTGAAGGTGAGATCCTCCGACATAATCACTCCCAGGTCTTTGACGTTGGTGTTTCGCTCTATTTTGTGGCCAGAATTTGTTTTGTACTCTGATGAAGATTTAATTTCCTCATGTTTACCATATCTGAGTAATTGAAATTTCTCATCGTTGAACTTCATATTGTTTTCTGCAGCCCACTGAAAGATTTGGTTGATGTCCGCCTGGAGCCTTGCAGTGTCTGCAATGGAAGACACTGTCATGCAGATTCGGGTGTCATCTGCAAAGGAAGACACGGTGCTGTGGCTGACATCCTTGCCACCCTCAACACCATTGTGAATGAGGAGTTGATTAAAATATCGACTTGGATGACAGCCAATAAACTTACGCTTAACACTGACAAAACCTACTATATTATGTTTGGTAGCAGAGCAGGAGATGCACAAATTAACATTAAGATTGACAACACTCTAATTACCAGAAATAATGGGGGAAAATTCCTAGGCTTATACCTTGACAACAACCTGAATTTCAGCACCCATATCCAGCATATAGCCAAAAAAGTATCCAAAACGGTTGGGATCCTCTCCAAGATACGATACTACGTGCCGCAAAATGCCCTTCTCACACTATACCACTCACTTATTTATCCATACCTCACCTATGCTATTTGTGCTTGGGGATCAACTGCAGCAACACACCTAAAGCCAATAATAACCCAACAAAAAGCTGCAGTAAGAATAATCACTAAATCCCATCCCTGGCAACACACCCCCCCCACTCTTCATAGACCTAAACTTACTCCCAGTTCAGTACATCCACACTTACTACTGTGCAATCTATATCTACAGGGCCTTAAACTCTAATATCAACCTTGACCTAAAACGCTTTCTTGATAGTTGTGACAGAACCCACAGGCATAACACCAGACACAAACATCTCTACGACATTCCCCGTGTCCGACTAAACCTTTACAAAAATTCAATGTATGTCAAAGGCCCTAAAATCTGGAATACCCTACCTGAGAACTCTAGAACTGCAGACACATTCATCACCTTCAAAACTACCATTAGAAAACATCTTATCTCCCTGATACACCCTGTCAACTAACTACACAAATACCACCTGGTGGTTCACACTTACACTCGCTCACTCATTTGACCATAAACAGAAATATTAATCTCAGTCTTAAAATAATGAATCCTGTGATACTCCAATACTGAAACTATATACTGTGCCAAAACAAAAGCATTCACATTGCTAAACTCATAAACTAGTATTTAGTCACTTAGCCATAATACCAACTTACCTCATAATTTGTAATATTTTACATTTAAGAATAAAACTAAGTATGCCCGAAATGCCTAGCCATGCTAAGCGTTCTAGTGGTACACTGTAATCACAATTTTACTACATGTAAACCAAACAATAACCAAATTTCTGTAAACTCAGCATTGTAATCCTTATAGAGAATAAACTTTGAATTGAATTGAATTGAACAAAGTCTCATTTAGACTCCATGACGAGGCCTCAGTAAGGAAGTTCACAGCTGACCTAGAGACTGTTGACTGGCCTACAGAATTCTCCAAGGCCAATGGTATTGATGACTGGACAGACATTTTTCTTAACAAATTACTTAGACTATACAACAAACATTGTCCTATAAAAACAAAACAGATCACAAACAAACGGCTTGGTTGCCCATGGCTAACCAGCACCATTCTGAAATCCATTGACAAGAAACACCAATATGAAAAGCAATATAGACAAGGCTTAATACACAAAGATATTCTTAAACACTATTCATCAGCTCTCACTAAAGTAATAAAGAAAGCCAAACAACTATACTACTCCAGTAGATTCACAGACACTAGAGGAGATATAAAAAAGACCTGGAAAATACTCTCTCAGATTCTAGGGACCCACAAACTGAGAAAAACCAAGAATATTGTCCTAACTAAACCTAATGAAACACCACTACATCCCACTGACACAGCTAACAAGATAAACGACTTCTTCTCAACCATAGGATCTAATCTCGCCAGTAAAATCCCACATACTAATGCCCATGCCGGGGACTACCTAGATGGGAATTTCCCTAATTCCTTCTATCTTGCACCAACTGAGCCCACGGAAGTCACCGAGATTATAAAGTCACTTAAAAATAACTCGGGGAATCTGTCTCATGTCCCACCATTACTGTACAAGCGAGCGGCCCATGTCCTTTCGCATGCTATTTCATTACTCTTTAACAAGTCACTAGAGACTAGCACCTTCCCGAAACTACTCAAGATGGCAAGGGTTACACCAATACATAAAGGTGGTGACCCTACAGACTTAAACAACTATAGGCCAATATCTAACTTACCATTGCTATCCAAAATATTTGAGAAACTCGTGCACAAGAGACTGTATTCATTTATAACAGCTCAAAACATACTCAACCCCTGCCAATTTGGATTCAGGAAAAATAAAAGCACTAATGATGCAATCATAAAAATGCTAGATCTGCTTTACACAGCGTTGGAAAATAAGGAATATCCACTAGGAATTTTTATTGACCTAAGAAAAGCTTTTGACACAGTAGACCACGACATCCTACTCCACAAACTTGATCATTACGGTATAAGAGGCCATGCGCTTGCTTATTTCAAATCTTACATTACTAATAGGTATCAGTACGTCACCATTAAAGACACAGCATCAGCAACACGGCCACTTGATACTGGAGTTCCGCAGGGAAGTGTCCTTGGTCCCCTGCTCTTCCTCATATACATCAATGACCTTCCAAACGTATCCCAACACCTGAAACCCATTCTCTTTGCTGATGACACGACTTATGTCATCTCTCACCCTAATCTTGCCACCCTCAACACCATTGTGAATGAGGAGCTGATTAAAATATCGACTTGGATGACAGCCAATAAACTTACGCTTAACACTGACAAAACCTACTATATTATGTTTGGTAGCAGAGCAGGAGATGCACAAATTAACATTAAGATTGACAACACTCTAATTACCAGAAATAATGGGGGAAAATTCCTAGGCTTATACCTTGACAACAACCTGAATTTCAGCACCCATATCCAGCATATAACCAAAAAAGTATCCAAAACGGTTGGGATCCTCTCCAAGATACGATACTACGTGCCGCAAAATGCCCTTCTCACACTATACCACTCACTTATTTATCCATACCTCACCTATGCTATTTGTGCTTGGGGATCAACTGCAGCAACACACCTAAAGCCAATAATAACCCAACAAAAAGCTGCAGTTAGAATAATCACTAAATCCCATCCCTGGCAACACACCCCCCCCACTCTTCATAGACCTAAACTTACTCCCAGTTCAGTACATCTACACTTACTACTGTGCAATCTACATCTACAGGGCCTTAAACTCTAATATCGACCTTGACCTAAAACGCTTTCTTGATAGTTGTGACAGAACTCACAGGCATAACACCAGACACAAACATCTCTACGACATTCCCCGTGTCCGACTAAACCTTTACAAAAATTCAATGTATGTCAAAGGCCCTAAAATCTGGAATACCCTACCTGAGAACTCTAGAACTGCAGACACATTCATCACCTTCAAAACTACCATTAGAAAACATCTTATCTCCCTGATACACCCTGTCAACTAACTACACGAATACCACCTGGTGGTTCACACTTACACTCACTCACCCATTTGACCATAAACAGAAATATTAATCTCAATCTTAAAATAATGATTCCTGTGATACTCCAATACTGAAACTATGTACTGTGCCAAAACAAAAGCATTCACATTGCTAAACTTACAAACTAGTATTTAGTCACTTAGCCATAATACCAACTTACCTCATAATTTGTAATATTTTACAATTAAGAATAAAACTAAGTATGCCCTAAATGCCTAGCCATGCTAAGCGTTCTAGTGGTACACTCTGTAATCACAATTTTACTACATGTAAACCACACAATAACCAAATTTCTGTAAACTCAGCATTGTAATCCTTATAGAGAATAAACTTTGAATTTGAATTTGAATTTGTATATGGTTCTCAGCCGACATACATCTACACCTGTGGTCCCCAGCCATCGTCCATCCTCACCTGTGGTCCCCAGCCATCATCCATCTTCACATGTGGTCCCCAGCCATCGTTCATCCTCACCAATGGTCCCCAGCCATTGTTCATCCTCACCTGTGGTCCCCAGCCATCGTTCATCCTCACCTGTGGTCCCCAGCCATCGTCCATCCTCACCTGTGGTGGCAAGCTATCGTCCAACCTCACCTGTGGTCCCCAACCATTATCCATCTTCACCTGTGATCCAAAGCCATTGTCCTTCTGCACCTGTGGTCCCCAGCCATTGTCCTTCTGCACCTGTGGTCCCCAGTTAATGTTTAACCATGTCTATGGTCCCTAGCCATCAGCCATGGTCCCAGGCCATTGATTGGCACCTATGGTTCTCAGCCATCGTCCAACCATGCCCATTGTCCCCATCCATTGTCCATGCTCATGATCCCCAGTCATCATCCATCTGCACCCATGGTCCCAGGTCATTGTCCATCTGCACCTGTGGTTCCCAGCTACTGTCGAGCTGCACCAGTGGACTCCAGCCTGAGTGCATCCACAGCTGTGAACCCTAACCATTGTCCATCTGCTGCCTTGGACTCCAGCTGTCTTCCATCTGCACCAGGGGACCCAAGTCATTGCCCATCTGCATTCCTGCACTGTCATTTATGTCTATTTACACCTGCGAGCTTAAGGTACACCGTCATTTAGCATCTGTGGTTACCCCTCATCATACATCCACACCTGTGGTCCCCAGCTGTTGTACATCCACACTCATCGTTCCAAGCCATTGTACATCCATGGTCCTTGTTCCTAGCCATCGTGCATCCATACCCGTGGTTCCCAGCAGTCATAAATCCACACCCATGGTCGCCATCCAATGTACATCCACACCCATGGTCCCCAGTTGTCGTACATCTACAAATGTGGTCCCCAGTGGTTACAAATCTGCATCCATGCTCCTCATCCACTGTCCATCCATAGCAGGCTCCACACACCATATAAGAACATAAAGAGCACTGCAGCAGGCCTATTGGCCCATGCTATGCAACTCAAACCAATCAGGTGCAATACAGTCAGGTGCACTGGTGAGCTCGCATACTGCCCACCTGTACCTGAGGGCTCTAGCACAAACTCCCGCTGCACCTGTGGGTTCTGATACATTGTCCAGCTGCATCGGTTGGCTCTAACACATTATCCAGCTGGACTAGTGGGCTCCAGCACACCGTCCAGCTGCACCTGTGGGTTCCAGTACATCGACCAACTGCATCTGTGGGATCCAGCTCATTGTCCAGCTACTCCAGTGAATCATTCAACTGCACCTGGGGGCTCCAGCACATCGACCAACTGCAACTGTGGGCTCCAGCACATTGGCTAGCTGTACCTGTGGGCTTCAGCACATCCAATTGCATTTGGGGGATCCAGCACGTTGACCAGCTGCACCAGTGGGCTCCAGCGCATTGTCCAATTGTTCCAGTGGGCTCCAACATATCCAACTGCACCTGGGGGCTCCAGTACATTGTCCCACTGCAGCTGTGGGCTCCAGCACACCGTCCAGCTGTACCGGTGAGCTGCACCTGTGGGCGCCAGTACACCATCCAGCTGCACCTGTAGGCTCCAGTACACCGCCCACCTGCACCTGTGGGCTCCAACACACTGGTCACCTGCACCTGTGGGCTCTGATACATCGTTCAGCTGCACCTGTGGGCCCCAACACTGTCCAATTGCATCAGTGGGCTCCAGCACACCATGCAGCTTACCTGTGGGATCCAGTACACGGTCTAGCTGCACCTGTGGGCTGTCCAGCTGTACCTGTGGCTTTGGCACACAATCTATCTGTATCTGTGGTGCTGAAGAGCACTGATCATCTGCATCTGTGGGCTCTGGCACACTGTCTAGCTGCATCTATGCACCTGGGCAGTGTGTATGCCATCTTTTTTTTATCTAGCTACATCTGTGGGCGCTAGCACAACTGTTCACAAGTGTGAAACTTGCTTCAACATCCATTCACCTTACAAGTGCAACACCCAGATGTAAAAATAGGTCTTAGCCCAATTACAGAAATCAACAATTTCTTTAGCCTCTGAACAGCATTCAATCATACTCAAAGGCCACAATTTTGGGAGTCAGAACAGTATTACTGTCATAGCTCAACTTCTGATAATATTTATGCTGTCTTAATTTTGTCAAGCTTGCCCTTGTCCTGGTATTCCAGCTACTGATCCATGCTGGCAAACTTAAAAGCAATACATCTAATGGTGCTTAACTGTTACATATGCCATATATAATAAAGTGTGCCTTTATTGTATCAGACCAGTGCTGTGACAATGTACACAAAATAAATTAATGAGGACATTAATCAATACAAACCTGCTTATTTTGAAAACCTCTGGATGATTCATTATCCTTTTGAAAGACTTGAGATGCAATTTAAACAGTTCCCCAGCACAACCACCAAATTTCACAACTGCTTCTAAGGATTTACCACAACACCCCATTTTGTAATTGACAATGCCATACACGACACGAACATCTGATGTGCCACAGTATGCATTCATCTAGTCTCATTCTTTCTTACCTAGAGATAGTTCCGGGGGTCAACGCCCCCTCGGCCCGGTCTGTGACCAGGCCTCATGGTGGATCAGAGCCTGACCAACCAGGCTGTTACTGCTGGCTGCACGCAATCCAATGTACAAGCCACAGCCCAGCTGGTCAGGTACCGACTTTAAGTGCTTGTCCAGTGCCTACTTGAAGACAGCCAGGGGTCTATTGGTAATACCCCTTATGTATGCTGGGAGGCAGTTGAACAGTCTCGGGCCCCTAACACTTATTGTGTTGTCTCTTAACGTGCTAGTGACACCCCTGCTTTTCATTGGGGGGATGTTGCAACGTCTGCCGAGTCTTGTTTCGTAGTGAGTGATTTTCGTGTGCAAGTTCGGTACTAGTCCCTCTATGATTTTCCAGGTGTATATAATCATGTATCTCTCCCGCCTGCATTCCAGGAAGTACAGGTTCAGGAACTTCAAGCGCTCCCAGTAATTGAGGTGTTTTATCTCCATTATGCGCACCTTGAAGGTTCTCTGTACATTTTCTAGGTCAGCAATTTCACCTGCCTTGAAAAGTGTTGTTAGTGTGCAGCAATATTCCAGCCTAGATAGAACAAGCGACCTGAAGTGTCATCATGGGCTTGGCATCCCTAGTTTTGAAGGTTCGCATTATCCATCCTGTCATTTTTCTAGCAGATGCGATTGATACAGTGTTATGGTCCTTGAAAGTGAGATCCTCCGACATGATCACTCCCAGGTCTTTGACGTTGGCTTTCCCTCTATTTTGTGGCTGGAATTTGTTTTGTACTCTTATGAAGTTTTAATTTCCTCATGTTTACCATATCGGAGTAATTGAAATTTCTCATCGTTGAACTTCATATTGTTTTCTGCAGCCCATTGAAAGATTTGGTTGATGTCCGCCTGGAGCCTTGTAGTGTCTGCAATGGAAGATACTGTCATGCAGATTCGGGTGTCATCTGCAAAGGAAGACACGGTGCTGTGACTGACATCCTTGTCTATGTCAGATATGAGGATGAGAAACAAGATGGGAGCGAGTACTGTGCCTTGTGGAACAGAGCTTTTCACTGTAGCTGCCTTAGACTTTACTCTGTTGACTACTACTCTTTGTGTTCTGTTTGTGAGGAAATTATAGATCCATCTATCAACTTTTCCTGTTATTCCTTTAGCACTCATTTTGTGCGCTGTTACGCACACAACACCAACACAGACCCCAACTTATGCCTAGAACAGATTAACTCGGTGGCGCTCGATGTATGCACAAGGCTTATTCCTCTAAGAAAAAGGAGGAGTAGATGTAAAATAGAAAGGGACAGGTGCTCCCTTTACAGGCGACGGAAAAGAATAACAGAGGGCTAAAAGAGGTCAATATATCTGAAAGGCGTAGGGAGACACTGGTCAGATAAACAGCAAGCATCGAACTTAGGCTAAAGGAATCTTATAGGAGTCAGGAATCGCGGGAAGAACTAAAAGCCATAAATGAAATCGAAAGAAACCCAAAGTATTTCTTCTCCTATGCCAATTCAAAGTCGAGAACAACGTCCAGTATTGGGCCCCTGCTTAAACAAGATGGGTCCTACACAGATGACAGCAAGGAAATGAGTGAGCTACTCAAGTCCCAATATGACTCAGTTTTTAGCAAGCCGCTGACCGGACTGAGAGTCGAAGATCAAAATGAATTTTTTATGAGAGAGCCACAGAATTTGGTTAACACAAGCCTATCTGATGTTATCCTGACGCCAAATGACTTCAAACAGGCGATAAATGACATGCCCATGCACTCTGCCCCAGGGCCAGACTCATGGAACTCCGTGTTCATCAAGAACTGCAGGAAGCCCCTCTCACGAGCTTTTACCATCCTATGGAGAGGGAGCATGGACACGGGGGTCGTCCCACAGTTACTAAAAACAACAGACATAGCCCCGCTCCACAAAGGGGGCAGTAAAGCAACAGCAAAGAACTACAGACCGATAGCACTAACATCCCATATCATAAAAATCTTTGAAAGGGTCCTAAGAAGCAAGGTCACCACCCATCTAGAAACCCATCAATTACACAACCCAGGGCAATATGGGTTTAGAACAGGTCGCTCCTGTCTGTCTCAACTATTGGATCACTACGACAAGATCCTAGATGCACTAGAAGACAAAAAGAATGCAGATGTAATTTATAAAGACTTTGCAAAAGCCTTCGACAAGTGTGACCATGGCGTAATAGCGCACAAAATGCGTGCTAAAGGAATAACAGGAAAAGTCGGTCGATGGATCTATAATTTCCTCACTAACAGAACACAGAGAGTAGTAGTCAACAGAGTAAAGTCCGAGGCAGCTACGGTGAAAAGCTCTGTTCCACAGGGCACAGTACTTGCTCCCATCTTGTTCCTCATCCTCATATCTGACATAGACAAGGATGTCAGCCACAGCACCCTGTCTTATTTGCAGATGACACCCGAATCTGCATGACAGTGTCTTCCATTGCAGACACTGCAAGGCTCCAGGCGGACATCAACCAAATCTTTCAGTGGGCTGCTGAAAACAATATGAAGTTTAACGATGAGAAATTTCAATTACTCAGATATGGCAAACACGAGGAAATTAAATCATCATCAGAGTACAAAACAAATTCTGGCCACAAAATAGAGCAAAACACCAACGTCAAAGACCTGGGAGTGATCATGTCGGAGGATCTCGCCTTCAAGGACCATAACATTGTATCAATCACATCTGCTAGAAAAATGACAGGATGGATAATGCAAACCTTCAAAACTAGGGATGCCAAGCCCATGATGACACTCTTCAGGTCACTTGTTCTATCTAGGCTGGAATATTGCTGCATACTAACAGCACCTTTCAAGGCAGGTGAAATTGCTGACCTAGAAAATGTACAGAGAACCTTCACAGCGCGCATAACGAAGATAAAACACCTCAATTACTGGGAGCGCTTGAGGTTCCTGAACCTGTATTCCCTGGAACGTAGGCGGGAGAGATACATGATTATATACACCTGGAAAATCCTAGAGGGACTAGTACCGAACTTGCACACGAAAATCACTCACTACGAAAGCAAAAGACTTGGCAGACGATGCAACATCCCCCCAATGAAAAGCAGGGGTGTCACTAGCACGTTAAGAGACCATACAATAAGTGTCAGGGGCCCGAGACTGTTCAACTGCCTCCCAGCATACATAAGGGGGATTACCAACAGACCCTTGGCAGTCTTCAAGCTGGCACTGGACAAGCACCTAAAGTCGGTTCCTGACCAGCCGGGCTGTGGCTCGTACGTTGGTTTGCGTGCAGCCAACAGTAACAGCCTGGTTGGTCAGGCTCTGATCCACCAGGAGGCCTGGTCACAGGCCGGGCCGCGGGGGCGTTGACCTCCGGAACTCTCTCCAGGTAAACTCCAGGTCACACTTGTCGAAGGCTTTTGCAAAGTCTTTATATATTACATCTGCATTCTTTTTGTCTTCTAGTGCATCTAGGATCTTGTCGTAGTGATCCAGTAATTGGGACAGACAGGAGCTACCTGCTCTAAACCCATGTTGCCCTGGGTTGTGTAACTGATGGACAGATGAAGTAGGCCTGAGCTTGCTGCCATCTGCAGCTCATAAGACTGCCATCCCCACGAGCCCCTTTGGGGCAGGGCAGATGGCAGACCAGAGGCCTATCTTCTCCCTACGAGCCCCGTGAGGGCGGGGAATGTGGCTAGGCCTAGGGACAGTTGGTCCCAAAGATGAGGGGGTATTTGTACCTCCTCCCATGGGAGACTTACGTCTCGAGATACTCCCCAGATAGGTAGCCAAGGCCGGGTCACCACTACTTGGAAAAGACCCGGGCCAGGAGAGTACCGGCGAATAAAAAAAAAAAAACTGATGGATATCTAGATGGGTGGCGATCTTGCTTCTTAGGACCCTTTCAGAGATTTTTATATGGGATGTTAGTGCTATCGGTCTGTAATTCTTTGCTATTGCTTTACTGCCCCCTTTGTGGAGACGGGGGTGTCTGTTTTTTTAGTAACTGCGGGACGACCCCCGTGTCCATGCTCCCTCTCCATAGAATGGTAAAAGCACATGATAGGGGTTTCTTGCAGTTCTTGATGAACACGGAGTTCCAGAGTCTGGCCCTGGGGCAGAATGCATAGGCATGTCATTTATCGCCTGTTCGAAGTCATTTGGCGTCAGGATAGCATCAGACAGGCTTGTGTTTACCAAATTCCGTGGCTCTCTCATAAAAAATTAATTTAGAACTTCGACTCTCAGTCTGGTTAGCGGCTAGCTAAAAACCGAGTCATATTGGGACTTGAGTAGCTCACTCATTTCCTTGCTGTCATCTGTGTAGGACCCATTTTGTTTAAGCAGGGGCTCAATACTGGATGTTGTTCTCGACTTTGATTGGGCATAAGAAAAGAAATACTTTGGGTTTCTTTTGATTTCATTTATGACTTTTAGTTCTTCCCGCGATTCCTGACTCCTATAAGGTTCCTTTAGCTCAAGTTCGATGTTTGCTATTTCTCTGACCAGTGACTCCCTACGCATTTCAGATATATTGGCCTCTTTTGGCCGCTGTTATTCTTTTCCGTCGACTGTAAAGGGAGCGCCTGTCTATATTTTACATCTACTCTTCCTTTTTCTTAAAGGAATAAGCCTTGAGCATACATCAAGTGCCACAGAGTTAATCTGTTCTAGGCATAAGTTGGGGTCTGTGTTGCTTAGTCTATCTTCCCAGTTTATATCGTTTAGGACTTGGTTTACTTAGTAAACATAGAATTATCATACATAGCAGCATATGTGTAGAGAACCTAGGATAACCCAAAAAAGTCAGAGAGTGACTTATTTCCATTGGGGTCCCACTTTATGTTTTTGTTATTGAAGTTGAATCTGGTGAAGGCTCCCTCGTGACTTAAATCATTTTGTCTGTCTGGGGCTTCGCGCATACATGTCTGAACCTCGATTATGTTGTGATCTGAGTATGTTGTTTTTGATATGGTGACATTTCGTATCAGATCATCAGTGTTAGTGAAGATTTGGTCTAGCGTATTCTCCAGTCTAGTAGGCTCTATTATTTGCTGGTTTAAGTTGAATTTTGTGCAGAGATTTAAAAGCTTGTATGTGTGTGTGTGTGAGAGAGAGAAAGAGAGAGAGAGAGAGAGAGAGAGAGAGAAAGAGAGAGAGAGAGAGAGAGAGAGAGAGAGAGAGAGAGAGAGAGAGAGAGAGAGAGAGAGAGAGAGAGAGAGTTCTCGTCAGAGCTCCCTCCTGGTGTTATCACTGCAACATTATTTGCTATATTCCTCCATTTTAGGTGCCTCAAGTTGAAATCCCCCAGGAGCAAGATGTTGAGGGCAGGAGCTGGAAGATTTTCCAGAGTGGTCAATTTTCAACAGCTGTTCCTGGAATTGTTGGGACGTTGCATCCGGAGGCTTGTATACTTCCACTACATTTGAGGCATTGAGCAGTTCTGTGCGATATACAGGCCAACCCCCCCCCCCCCCCTTTTTGCCTGTTCACTCTGTCGCATCTGTATAGGCTGCAACCTAGGATCCATATTTCGTTGTCCAAGTGATCCTTTGTGGGTCTGTGAAACCCGCAAACATTGCATTTGCCTCTGCAATAGGGCTTATTTCGATTGGGGTCCTTTGGTCCTCTTCCCCAGGATGCCACTTACGACTGTCCGCTAACATCCATGTACCTATATATTGCAAGGTGAACCGGGACAATAGGTATGAGGACAGATTCTTATAACTTTTGAGTCTCACAATACATGCCTGCTATCAAAGCCAGCCCAACATCCCCAGGTATGTTTATCCTATCAAAACAGATTCCTGATACGTGTCCTATTATAACTCAACCCAGCTCATACCGCTGGCATGTGTCCTATCACAGATCGAACCCCTGGCTGGAGTCTCATCATAGCTCACACTCCTGACATGCCTTACCAATGCTCGAATTCCAGGCATGAGTCCTATCATAGCTATAATAATAACATCTTTATTTCTACAAGGTATGCAGGCCTAGCTGACATCAATGACATACTACACAGAAAGCCGCTTGTTATGCAAGTGGATTCCATCTCACATTGGTCAGATGCATGATAGAACTGATGAATTGGCTAAGCTGTATGCTTTCAAAGAGGGAGTAGCTTGTCAGTTAGCAGTTTGAGAACAATTATACGAGAAGAACTTCAACTGAACTTTATTGACTAAGGGCCTTAGACTTAGGGAGACTGACACAAGTCAGTCCATCTATCATCATTTCATCTTGCAGGAGGAGCCACATGTCTATGGTGCATCCAACAAGATAAGCAGACTCTTGGATGTCACTACTGCTCGGCTCCGGCTGGGTTACAAGTATCTTTGGCAGGTTAGATCAGCAGACCCAACGAAATGTAAACTTTGCCAGATGGACTATTGTCACACCTTGCGTCATTATGTACTGGAGTGCTATAAAATTAATGAATTTAGAGACAACTCACTCAAGAAATGGCTAAGCATTTTATCCACAGTTGTATATTACAGACCATTCTGGAGAAATACCCTGACTTTGCTAGCTGTAAATCTACCTGGAGTTCATTACCTTTGTAACTAGTTCAGCTATCATAACTTTGGGGTCCAGTCACTGGACCCATTATGTACCTTTGTAATCTTTTGACTACCGCCCACAGGATGGGTATGGGGTGCATAAAGATATTAAACTAAAGTGTGTGTGTGTGTGTGTGTGTGTGTGTGTGTGTGTGTGTGTGTGTGTGTGTGTGTGTGTGTGTGTGTGTGTGTGTGTGTGTGTGTGTGTGTGTGTGTGTGTGTGTGTGTGTGTGTGTGTGTGTGTGTGTGTGTGTGTGTGTGTGTGTGACTCAACAATCAATATTTGCACCAATAACTCATTACAGTTGTGACCGGGTGTGGAAGTGTGAATTGCTCATTACTCTATAATTTGTTCATGATTGTAGCCAAAGTATAAACGTAAGTAACCATTCTACAGAATTCATTACCTTTGTAACTTGTGAGCTCATTATCTTTGTACCTAGTTCAGCTATCAAAACTTTGGGGGCCCAGTCCCTGGACCCATTACGTACCTCTGTAATCTGTAAATACCTTTGTAACTTGTCATGATTGTGACCAGACTTACCTGGAGTTCATTACCTTTGTAAATTGTGAGTTCATTACCTTTGTAAATTGTGAGTTCATTACCTTTGTAAGTTGTGAGTTCATTACCTCTGTAACTTGCTCAGCTATCAAAACTTTGGAGTCCAGTCCCTGGACCAATTATGTACCTCTGTAATCTTTTGACTACCGCCCACAGGATGGGTATGGGGTGCATAATAAACATATTAAACTAACTAACCACGTGTGTGTATGTATGTATGTATGCTCGTGTGCATGCGCCCTCGTGTGGGTGTATGACCCACTTAATACCTGCATTTATAACTGATTAATAACTGATTACAATTGTTACCGGGTATTGACGTGTCAGTGGCTCATTACTTTGTAATTTGTTCATGATTGTAACCATGTATAGGTGTGGTGATGATTCATTACCTTTGTATCTTGCCATGATTGTGACCAGATCTACCTGGAGTTCATTACCTTTGCAACTAGTTCAGCTATCATAACTTTGGGGTCCAGTTATTATTATTATAATCAAAAAGAAGCGCTAAGCCACAAGGGCTATACAGCTGGGGTCCAGTTCCTGGACCCATTATGTACCTCTAATCTTTTGACTACCGCCCACAGGATGGGTATAGGGTGCGTAATATATATACTTCATGTGATTTTTAAATTACATGCAGCATATTAATGTACATGCATTATTCACATGCCTTATTTATAAATATTTTCTTAGGTAGTATCATACATATGGTATTTTTAAATCTCATACAACATATTAATGTATAATACATTAAAGACCATTTCATCAGTTAAGGAACAACAAAAAATTCATTCAAAATTTTATTATATATATACATATATTCAACCTTATGAAGTATAAAAAGCTGATGACTAAATCATATCTATATGTAGAAGTAGCTCTAAAGGCGCAAGGACGCACTCTAAAGGCAAATATTGATGTATTGTGCTCGTGTTTGAATACAAAATCAGTAAGGTTGTGAAACACGCACAACTATATTAGCAGTAAAAATCACATCAAGCACAGGTAGTGTTAATATATAATGTTTCTGCCTGCAAACCGTGGACAAAGAGCGAGTCATAAGTGCAAAAACTGGTATGCCTGTGCTTTCCAAACTCTCGATACCTATGACATTCTCCCGTAACATGCAGAACAGCTGGCTCAAGCGACTTAAAACGGATACTGTTTAGTCCATGCATTATCCTAATAACACAGCATTCCCCAAGCGTAGTCGGAGGGAATATCCTGATTTCGAAGGCAATAGACCAGGCGAGTAGCAGAGCTTGTTCCCATCCACGGTAACTGGCTATCTACTGCTGCTTCCAGTCCATACACGACCCCAAATGACCGACACGGTTGTTTGATCTTATGCCTATGAATGAGCGTCTTCCTCTGGCCCTGTCCCTGGATTTCCCGTGTCCCCTGCCTCGCTCCACCTTGACCAAGTCAACTGTTCCAGGCTCTTCAACCCAGTCTCAACAATCAAGCCAAAATGGGGAACCTGGAATTGGTGAATTTGGATAAAAGCATCTGTCCTGGAACTAGCTGAAATAATTCTGGTTTCCTAAAATTGGGAGACAATATACCTTTATGAATTCATTCGACATAAATCCCATATGGCTGGAATCGACAAGCACCCAGAGAACAAATTGAGTCGTCTACTACTGCATATCATACCTAAAGTTACTGTTCATGTGTTATACATACTAGATCAGAGAATGTAGGAAAATGAATCCCATTAGAATAGTAAAATGACCATCAGAATATACTATTGGAAAAAACTAGAGCAGAGATTCTTAACGGAGGGGATCAGGGGTAACAATAGTCAGGAATTGAAATTAGCTTCTTAACTTTTTGAAATATTTTTAATTTTATATAGAGGGAGACCATCCCAAAACAAGAACCACTTATGTAATAGGAAAACAAAATATACTTGCCTTAAACTGAAATGATACATCTTACCTTTATGTAGATTTGTGAAAGACCATTCTTACTCGATGCTGAAAAGACCATGCCTTTCCTCTTGTGCCGCCTTTCTTGAATTGCAACTGCGACCTTCCTTTCTTATTCAGGGAACTAATAACAAGCATATGGGGTATGAGAAGCAATGTTGAAATAATCCTGTCTTCCCTCGTTCTGCACTGAAAACCATTTTTTTTTTTTTTGTACAAAAACGACCATGCTCCCATCTTGTGCTGCCGGAGCGACCACGCCCTCCCTCCTGTGCTGCCGGAGCGACCACGCCCTCCCTCCTGTGCTGCCGGAGCGACCACGCCCTCCCTCCTGTGCTGCCGGAGCGACCACGCCCTCCCTCCTGTGCCACCCGAGCGACCACGCCCTTCCTTCTGTGCCGCCCGAGCGACCACGCCCTTCCTTCTGTGCCGCCCGAGCGACCACGCCCTTCCTTCTGTGCCGCCCGAGCGACCACGCCCTTCCTTCTGTGCCGCCCGAGCGACCACGCCCTTCCTTCTGTGCCACCCGAGCGACCACGCCCTTCCTTCTATGCCGCCCGAGCGACCACGCCTTTCCTGTGCCGCCCGAGCGACCACGCCCTTCCTCCTGTGCCGCCTGAGCGACCACGCCCTTCCTCCTGTGCCGCCAGAGCGACCACGCCCTTCCTCTTGTGCCGCCAGAGCGACCACGCCCTTCCTCTTGTGCCGCCAGAGCCACCACGCCCTTCCTCTTGTGCCGCCAGAGCCACCACGCCCTTCCTCTTGTGCCGCCAGAGCCACCACGCCCTTCTTGTGCCGCCAGAACCACCATGCCCTTCCTCTTGTGCCGCCAGAACCACCACACCCCTTGTGCTGCCGGAGCCACCATGCCCTTCCCCTTGCACCGCCGGAGCGACCACGCCCTTCCTCTTACGCCGCCGAGCGACCATACACACTTTCTTGTGCTGCCGAAGCCACCACGCCCTTCCTCTTGCGCCACCAAATCCACCATGCCCCTCTTCTACCGCCGAAGCGACCACACCATTCCTCTTGTGCCGCCGAAGCCACCACGCCCTTCCTCTTGTGCCGCCGGAGTGACCACGCCCTTCTCACGCCACCGGAGCCACCATACATGCTTCTCGTGCTGCCGAAGCCACCACATACCTCCTTTTGCGCCACCGAATCCACTCTTGTGCCGCCGAAGCGACCCACCATTCCTCCTGTGCCGCTGAAGCCACCACGCCCTTCCTCTTGTGCTGCTGGAGCCACCATGCCCTTCCTTTTGTGGTGCAGATGTCACCTCACTTCTTGTGCCACCATGCCCTTCCTCTTGTTCGACCAGCCACCACGCCCCTCTTGTGCCGTCAAAGCAACCACACCCTTCCTCTCATGCAGGAGCAACCAAGTCCTTCCACTTGTGCTGGAGGAACCACGTCCTTCCTTGTACTAAAGGGATTTTCGTGCTGAAGCTATTACACCATCTACTAAAACCATACTCTCCTTGGGCTGAAGAGACACCCCTTACTCTTGTACTGAAATGATCACCTCCGTAGAGGACAAAAATGCTTTTTAAAACAGTGGAATGATACATCAGCCATACAGCATGGTGCCACAAGTAACCATGCCCTCCCATGTTCCTGTAAAGATTAAAGATGCTCAACCGACCTACTCGTGTGACAGCTGTTGGCGATCACTCCCATCTAATATTCTTTTAAATAAAGGGGAATTTGTCTGAATTATTTATTCCTAGTGCTACGATGGCACACGCTGAACATCTGGAAACTAATACAGCACAGAATGAGATTTCATACAGCCTTACAACTTGCAATCAGAACCGAACCATGGCCATCCTCCGATACCAATGAACAAAACCACGCCCATTTTTCGTGGCTCACTTTACTGAAATTATTTAGCCCTGAATACCTCAATACGCACTTACCTGCCACACCCTTCCCTCTATTATAATCAAAAAGATCCCCTCCTTTAAACCACTCTACCTCTTGCGCCACCGAATCCACCATGCCCCTCTTGTGCCGCCGAAGCAACCCACCATTCCTCCTGTGCCGCTGAAGCTACCACGCCCTTCTTGTGCCGCTGAAGCCACCACGCCCTTCCTCTTGTGCCGCCAGAGCCACTGTGCCCTTCCTTTTGTGCTGCCGAAGCCACCTCACACTTCTTGTGCCACCATGCCCTTCCTCTTGTGCGGCAAGCCACCATGCCCCTCTTGTGCTGCTGGCGCCACCCCACGCCCTTCCAGTGCGGCTGAAGCTACCACGCCCTTCCTGTGCAGCTGAAGCTACCACGCCCTTGTGCCACCTCACCCTTCCTCGCGCCGCCAGAGCCACCATGCCCTTCCTCTTGTACCACCGGAGCCACCATGCCCTTCCTCTTGTTCGACAAGCCACCACGCCCCTCTTGTGCCGCCAGAGCAACCACACCCTTCCTCTCGTGCAGGAGCAGCAAAGTCCTTCCTCGTACTGAAGGGATTTTCGTGCTGAAGCTATTACACCATCTACTAAAACCATACTTTCCTTGGGCTGGAGACACCCCTTCCTCTTGTACTGAAATGATCACCTCCGTAGAGGGCACAAAAAAAAATTTAAGTGGAATGATACATCAGTCATACAGCATGGTGCCACAACCATGCCCTCCCATGTTCCTCTAAAGATTAAAGATGCTCAACCTACTCGTCTGACAACTGTCGGCGATCACTCCCATCTAATATTCTTTTAAATAAAGGGGAATTTGAACAATTTATCCCTAGTGCTACGATGGCACACAAACATCTTGAAACCAATACAGCACAAAATGAGATTTCATATTATTATAATCAAAAAAGCGCTAAGCCACAAGGACTATACAGCATGAGATTTCATACAACCTGAAAACTTGCAATCAGAACCGAACCATGGCCATCCTCCGATACCAATGTACAAAACCACGCCTTTTCGTGGCTCACTTTACTGAAATTATTTAGCCCTGAATATCTCAATACGCACTTACCTGCCGCACCCTTCCCTCCTTTACTATAATCAAAAAAATATTCCCTTCTTTAAACCACTTAAGTCTATATTATTATAATCAAAAAGAAGCGCTAAGCCAACTTATGAATATATATATATATATATATTATATATACATATATATATAATTATATACATATATATATTATATAATATATACATTATATATATATTATATATATATATAAACATACCTTTACCACCTACACCATAATATACTTCAATGTCTTGCGACCACGTCTATTCTCGTAACCAATCTTAGGCATTCTGCAACAAAGCCCTCCAGTTTGCGATTTCTGTAACTCGCATCAGATGCAACCACGCCCATCCTCCAGACCATGTGATGTCGAATACGATGCCCATTATCTAGACCACGCCCATCCGCTTATGTGCAGTCGATGCAACCCTGTCCATTCTTAAAACCCAGAGTCGATCAATCACACATCCTCTATTCTGCAATGTCGATTACAATCATACACATCCTCCATTCTGCAATGTTAAACCAAACTCAGTTCCACACCACTATCATTTCAATTATAATCAGGGGGAAGCGCTAAACCCGGAGGATTATACAGCGCCTGGGGGGGGAGGGTGGAAGGCATTCGGGCTTAATTCGGGGAACTGGAGCACAGATCCAATTCTCTAAATCAAGAGCCCCTCACCAACATTAAGGAACCTTCCTTGAGGGGACTATCATTTCAAATCAAACTAAAATCTCACTCACTCGTACCAATGTCCAGTGGCAGTTTTCCCTCTTAACCACCGAGGACGACCACGACACTCTATTCCACTTCATATAGGTTTTTTCCCTAGTCTTAACCCCAGAGATCGATGGCCATGATTTTGATCTTTCTTCGTACAGGTTTTTCAGTTTTAAGTGATGATCACTACACTGGTCCCTCGTAGAAAACTACCAGGCCAATCCTAGTCCTTCAAATTAGAAAAATATTTGTATTATTATAATAATCAAGGGGAAGCGCTAAACCCGGAGGATTATACAGCGCCTGGGGGGGGGATGTGGAAGAATATTTGTAATTCCAGACAAATCTTGCTGTAGATTTGCCTCACTTAGAACCGGCTAAGCTGCTGGTACCATTTAAGGCTGACCTTAGGCATGCAGTACTATTTTATATATATATATATACATAGTGTGTATATGATGTCGAGCATAACCAATTACCTAACATTTGTACTGTACTATTTTAATGTCCATTTAATTATAATAAAAAAGCCCCTCAAGGAAGGTTCCTTGATGTTGGTGAGGGGCTCTTGATTTAGGGAATTGGATCTGTGCTCCAGTTCCCCGAATTAAGCCTGAATGCCTTCCACATCCCCCCCCCAGGCGCTGTATAATCCTCCGGGTTTAGCGCTTCCCCCTTGATTATATAATAAAAAAGAAGCGCTAAATCACAAGGGCTATACAGCATCCATTTAACGATGATGCAATTAGCTTTCATATAAAACTTTCCAACACCCCAATTTTCCAATGCATGTCTGACCGAACATGTTAAGAGACTTAAAAAAAAAATTACTCCCTGCTTGATAAGGAATATCCTTTACTAGATACTGGACATTAATGACCTGGCTATTAATTTTTAATTAAAAAGGAGCATTAAACCCATATAGGACAGTGTTGCCAACATTTCTTAATGAAATGTCGATGTTGCCAAAAAGAATTGACAAGTTTTGTATAAAGTAGCATATTTTGAATCCAACAAAATCCAGTACTACATTGATAAATAGTCTTCAGGGTGATCTCTGAAACATAATGCAAATAATTTTACCATATCTTCCCCCCCCCCTCCCCCCAAAAAAATTAGGCTTGCTTGTACAGCAATATTAAAAATTACTAAAGGTACACAATCTTAAATATTTAACAAATATCAAACAAGCTTCACTAATTCATATACAGCTACAAATTTACAGGGTTTAGCAAGATTTTACATTATTATTATAATAATCAAAAAGAAGCGCTAAGACACAAGGACTATACAGCCCTGCAGGGCAGGAAGGAAGCGAGGGCATCAGGTGGCAAAAGGGAGATGGAGGAGTAATAGGTTACGGATAACAGCGGGGTAGTGGATGGTGAAAGGGTAAAGGGCAGCAAGACTGAACTAGAAAGGGCTGAGGGGAGTGCGAAAAGTATCATCCGAGTTTGTGGAGTAAATCAGTCGTTGTCAAGAAGTCAATGAGAGAGTCAGGATTAAAGGAGGGTCTTTGCAAAACCTGTGAATTTCAATTTTAACCAACTTTTTCAATGAATGCATCTTTGTATAATTTATCACACGTAAGATACTTTTCATTTTAAGTAAATACCATCCAAGATAATATTTGAATGATTTTCCTCATTTCCAATTTTCTTAAGTACCTGTAAATATTAATAGTCTTACAGGTTGCGTATTAAAATATTCTGAAATACATAGTAGAAATGAAGGCCATATTTGTTTATCAGCTGAAAAATTAGTTATAACTTTCCTGCAGTTAACGTACTTCCAGCATATAGGATATGTACCCATTACAAGCTAATGGCACCACATTCGTTTCTGAATAGCAGAACAAAGATAAAAACAAAATTGTTAGAACTTTAAGTTATGTAAAAAAAAATTCCAGCCAAATCATATCTAATAATTTACAGAACATAATTTTTAGTATAGTGTACTTTTATTACCATTTTGTATGCAAGCATTTAGGTTATTTTTTCATTTAAATCATGGTAGTAATTCAAGTTCACCAGTTAATGCATTCATTAATAAGTGCAATTAAGCCTTCTAAATGCCTTTACCAGTATAAATTTTCTAGGGCTCTCAAATACTCCAATCCCCCCCCCCCAATATCTTTAAGTTGAAAATTGCTTAAAGATTAAGCACCAAGTACTGTAAATAATGAACCGCAAAGTAGCAATCCTTAAAATACCCCAGAATATGTCCATTTCCAATTTAGATCATACCTGTAATACTGTAGTCTCACTGGTTCTTCCTAGTGATGTATAGAGTATTTTTTAATTGCAACGTACAAGTTCTTTGCATTTACCAGTAGTGCTATAGTAGCAAGTATGGTTTAAAACCTTTCATATTTTTAACTGGAACCGTGATCTTTAGTTTATTTTCCATCCACTCCTGAAGCAATTTTCTATTGTTTGTAGGTTCCATGTAGGTTACAGACCTTTTATTTAGGCTGTGCCAGTTTAAGGCCTTTGTCCACATAAAAGCAACCCCAAGGATAAAAAAAAACTACCTCCCCAGAAAAAAAAAAAAACATGAAAAATTCTGGGGCCAACCTAAATACCTTGCAATCTTTTCTTAAATGTTAACGAGAAGTAATCCCGATAATCATGCAATATTTTCCCCTAACATTACATTCTTACTAGTAAATTTTTTTCTTTTAGTAATAAGGAATGCTAACCAGGAGTCTTCAGCTGTATCTCCATAGCAACCATGTCAATCTGAAAGAAAAAAAAAGTTTCGTAAATAAAATGCCGTATATTTAGTTGGGAAATTTTTAAGATATTAATCATACACAGTAGTTACCAAAGCTTTAGCTTTCAGTATTTTAACAGCAAAGTCCTAGTAAAATCTAGCAATGACCCCAGACCACTGCCAATATTACAGAAAGAAAAACTGAGGCATATTGTAAGATTCAATAATCTCTTGAAACAAAAAAAAATCCATAAATATATTAAGGACTGAATTTACCTAGATTAAGCATAATTACAAAGTATGGTTGATTTTTACTAGCTCTTAAGTACTGACCTTTCTTGCAAAGGATGAAAGAGCATCATCTAGCTTCCTGTCACAGTGCCGCCATAATCTTCAATGTCTTTTAACTTCATAAATTCGAGGCCTTCACCTGGTGTAACTGTTCTTGATCTTCAAATGCTGCACCTATAATTCAGTGCCTACTCTCATCCCTTCATTTTGTGATGTAGCCCATTGACACCCCCATGTAACCACATACATGGTATAACTTCATTGCATCAAACTCTGCTGGTGTAGTTCCCCAAGCAACCTGTGATCTAGGAAGATGGGGTGCCTTACATTTACAGATTAATTTTAGACGTGTTACTCTGGTGCCTATAACTTCGCTGCTTAATTTACAAAATTATAATTTATTCATACATACTTGTCAGACAAGAAATGCTGTATTTCTTAATGAAAGACTTGCTAAGCCAGAGTAACACTACCCCAATAATCATTTATAATACTAAGTAGGTTCTTGTGCAGCTTTCATTGTTGTACAGTGATACTCAACCTAGTCCATCCAAACTGGGTCCTCATGAAATCCATCTGTACCAGTGAACCCCAGCACATCGTCCATCTGCACCAGCGAACCCCCAGACAATTGTCCATCTGCACCAGTGGGCCCCAGCACACAATACGTCTGCACCTGTGGGCCCCAGCATATGATCCGTCTGCACCTGTGGGCCCCAGCACACCGTCCATCTGCACCTGTGGGCCCCAGCACACCGTCCGTCTGCATCTGTAGGCCCCAGCACACCATCTGCCTGCATCCGTGGTTCCAGCAGAAGGTCTGTCTGCACCTGTGGCTCCAACACACGATCAGTCTGCACCTGTGGGCCCCAGCACACGTCTGTCTGCATCCGTGGCCCCAGCACACCATCTGTCTGCACCTGTGGCTCTAGCACACGGTCCGTCTGCATCTGTGGGCCCCAGCACACCGTGTCTGCATCTGTGACCCCAGCACACCATCTGTCTGCACCTGTGGCTCCAGCACACGGCCCGTCTGCACCTGTGGGCCCCAGCACATCGTCTGTCTGCACCCGTGGCCCCAGCACATCATCCATCTGCATTGGTCGCCCCAGCACACTGTTCCATCTGCACCCGTGGCCTCTCAGCACACAGTTCCATCTGCACCCGTGGCCTCTCAGCACAGTTCCATCTGCACCCGTGGCCTCTCAGCACACAGTTCCATCTGCACCCGTGGCCCCAGCACATCGTCCATCTGCACCCGTGGTCCCAGCACATTGTCCATGTGCACCTGTGGCCCCAGCACATCGTCCTTCTGCACCTGTGGCCCCAGCACACCATTCCATCTGCACCCGTGGCTCCAACACATTGTCCATCTGCACCCGTGACACCAGCACATCGTCCACCTGCAGCCGTGGCTCCAGCACATCGTCCATCTGCACCTGTGGCCCCAGCACATCGTCCATCTGCACCTGTGGCCCCAGCACATCGTCCATCTGCACCCGTGGCCCCAGCACACCATTCCATCTGAACCCGTGGCCCCAGTACATCGTCCATCTGCACCCATGGCCCCAGCACATCGTCCATCTGCAATCGTGGCCCCAGCACATCGTCCATCTGCAACCGTGGCCCCAGCACATCGTCCATCTGCACCCGTGGCCCCAGCACGCCATTTCATCTGCACCTGTGACCCCAGCACACCATTCCACCTGCACCTGTGGCCCCAGTACATCGTCCATCTGCACCCATGGCCCCAGCACATCGTCCATCTGCACCCGTGGCCCCAGCACACCATTCCATCTGAACCCGTGGCCCCAGCACACCATTCCATCTGCACCCATGGCCCCAGCACATCGTTCATCTGCACCCATGGCCCCAGCACATCGTCCATCTGTAACTGTGGCCCCAGCACACCGTTCCATTTGCACCCGTGGCCCCAGCACACCGTTCCATTTGCAACCGTGGCCCCAACACCGTTCCATTTGCACACGTGGCCCCAGCACACCGTTCCATCTGCACCCATGGCCCCAGCACACCATTTCATCTGCACCTGTGACCCCAGCACACCATTCCATCTGCACCTGTGGCCCCAGTACATCGTCCATCTGCACCCATGGCCCCAGCACATCGTCCATCTGCAACCGTGGCCCCAGCACATCGTCCATCTGCAACCGTGGCCCCAGCACATCGTCCATCTGCACCCGTGGCCCCAGCACGCCATTTCATCTGCACCTGTGACCCCAGCACACCATTCCACCTGCACCTGTGGCCCCAGTACATCGTCCATCTGCACCCATGGCCCCAGCACATCGTCCATCTGCAACCGTGGCCCCAGCACATCGTCGATCTGCACACGTGACCCCAGCACATCATCCATCTGTACCCATGGCCCCAACACCGTTCCATCTGCACCCGTGGCCCCACACTGTTCCATCTGCATCTGTGGCTGCAGCACGTCGTCCATCTGCACCTGTGGCCCCAGCACACCATTCCATCTGCATCGATGGCCCCCCAGCACATCGTTCATCTGCACCCATGGCCCCAGCACATCGTTCATCTGCACCCATGGCCCCAGCACATCATTCATCTGCACCCATGGTCCCAGCACATCATCCAACTGCACCCATGGCCCCAGCACACCATTCCATCTGCACCCATGGCCTCAGCACACCATTCCATGTGCACCTGTGACCCCTGCATGTACTAGGGTACCTGTGGACCCTAGTACATCATCCATCATACCTGTGAGCCCCCAACATCATTCATCACAGCTGTGGGCCCCAGCACATCGTTCATCATACCTGTAGGCCCCAACACTACGTCCATCATACCTTTGACCCCAAGCACATCCATCATACCTGTGGGCCCAAACACATCCATAGGCCTCAGCACATCACATGTGGAAGCAGCACATCGACAACTGCAATCCCGGGCTTTAGCACATCCATCAACCTGACCTGTGGGCCAAAGTGTTCTGTCCATCTGTACCTGTAGACCCCAGCACATCATCCAACTGCACCTGTAGGCCGAAGTGTTCTGTCCATCTGCACCTGTAGACCCCAGCACACTTGTCCATCTCCATTCATGTTAACCTTAAATCTTTTGTCTGAAGATCATCTTCAGCCTTCTGCATCCATGGTTTGCAACATGTAGACCCCAACACAACACTGAAGCAATCTGTCAGTCATAGTGCAGAATCCAACGAATTTTTGGGAACCAAGATAACGTCTGCACTGGCAGTATCCAACCATAACTAGGTCACCAGCACAATTACGAATATCCTAATTATCCTTCCGAGAATACCGATGCAATCTTCACCCAGCTTCTCTCTGTACTGGTATTCAAGCTATCGACCTAAGCTGGCAAACCTAAAAGAAAAGATACATATATATTAAACTATACATATATTATATACATACACACACACATATATATATATATATACATACACTATATGTATTATACACACATTTAGTATAACAACGTAAATACAAACCTGCTCATATTGAAATATGGATCCTTAGATGATGCGATATCATCTTACAAAATCAGAGATCCAATTCACAACCCATTCTGTTGCAACCACAAAATTCTGTATGCCACTCCATCTGCCCTAGTCGATTGTAAATTACATTGTACTTGAACATCAAGAAGTATAGTCGCAGTAAGCAGGTTACACATTCCTTTAACTGTGAATGGATTACTGTATATTAGTATTTAATATACAGTACCGTATAATTTTCATGCCTAACAATAATAGATGGATCACTATATTTATTTTTCAAATTAATATGAAGTTTATACATTTAAAAGTAAAACTTTGACTAGTGATGTGAAACCATGAAAAGGCCACCCACCGAATACCCAACAAGGGCAAGTCTTTGAATTATATTTACTGAAGATAAAAATGCCTTGCACACAAGGTTTTGATCAGACTGACTACAAGTTGCACTGAAGCTTGAAAGACCAGTATATATAAGAGGGAATTGTGAAGAGTTAACACTAATGGTGTTGGAGGGCACAGAATAGTGGCAGAAATAGTAATGAAGGTAGCAGCAGAGATTAAGGTGGGACCATTAAGAGATAATATACAAATTACTTAAATCTTAGTATTACATAGTGATTATCACTGACTTTTTTTTTTGCAATGACCATGTGTTCAGGATCCTAATTAGTTCCAAAAGGATGAATTGATGGTAATGCAAATTTGGGTGACCACAAATTTATATGGCTACAAAAAAAAAAGTTTTTTCTGCAATATTAAAGTTATCTTGAATACAATAAAAATGCTAACCTTTAGTAGCTAGCTTGTGATCCTCCATCTTCAGTGTCGTTTTTTTTTTTTCTTTTGATGACTGGTAAATGACAATGTTTATTACTTGGAGGAAAAGTCCCACCCACTTTCCCACTCTCCTGTAATCCTCTTGGGTTTACAAGAGCGTGACCAACACTTGAATTAATAGAATACACATCCATTAATGCAAGGTTCCAGTTCCTCCAAGTTTACAAAATGCACTATCCTAAATACAACTGAAAAACAAATTTCTCACGTTTACTTTGAATTTACTGCATACACAAGACAGCGCAAAATTTTGCAAAAAAAATTTTTGAAATGCAAGGGCAATGTTTAGTGACCTTTTAGGTAATAAAAAAAATCCTTTAAACAGATGACAAAGTGAAAAAGCTTTTGCTAATTTAGTTGCATTAAAAAAGATTAAGAACATTACATTAGTTCAGCCTCACAGTGAATGTATCTGAAGAAAATATATCCTACATGTACAAGCTTCGCAACTGCAGCAGGAATAATCAATCTTTCAACAAATTGACCACCATGGTGAAAGTGATAAGTGTTTAAAATTAAAGAGGATTACTGAAAAATTGACTTTGCAGCAAGTGCAACATTCAACATTTATAAAGCTAGAAACACTTCAAACAAGTCCAGGTAAAACTGTCAGACCGAAGCACAAATGAGAAATTAACTAACACTGCAGTCAAAACTATTAATCTGTCCAACCCAAATTTATAAACACAAGGTAATACTTTCTACTGTTAGCCTTTAAACAATAAGGATGAACACAAGATCTTTAGCTCAAAACTATACCAATATTAAAGAACATAAAATTTAACAGCATTTATCAAACCGTTTAGGCAGGCATTTACTGAACGAAGAACAATGATAAAAAGAATCCTCCCATTTATACTCATATCAGAATAAACAGCAATGCAACATTCACATTTTAACATATTCCAGCAATAAACAAATGGCAACACCGTTCCAACACAATGGCAATTAGATAAGAGAGATTATTTATGTACAGTTATGTATATAAAAAATTTCACAACTTATTCACATGAATAATACTGTAGTATTATAAACTCACGAAGAAACAAGAAAATGAAGATTAATTCCTGTATCTTGTTCCTTATTCCAGTACTCTGCAAGATGAAGTCATTACATATGTATAAGGAGGAAATTAAGTTACAAAAACAACAGTTTACAGGTGAGCTCAGAGCAAGTGACTTCACTACAAATTTAGTAGTGACAGAACCAGGATTTGCCTGTCACCGTCAATATTATGTATAAATTAAGACAATTGTTAGTGTAACATACAGTACCTTGTGTGATAGTCTATAGTATGATTAATTAAAATGCAAGATAAACTAGCATTTTTGCACACATTTTCATCGAACCCTAGGGATTCACTCAACATATGCTGAGCTGGGCCATCTTGAAATTGTTTTCAATTTACAACATACATATTGCAATTACAGTCAAATTAACCAAACAGGTTATCCCAGCAGCTGTTCTGTAGTGAGCTCACCTAAGCTGTATACTGTAATTAAATTTCTTCCCACACTGTAAATTTTCATTGGCCCACTGAATGCTAGAATAAAACAAATTTACAATAATATATTCATGTGTTTACAGTATTGCAATTTTTTTAAAGGAATTAACTTATTTAATTACAGCAGAGGTGACAATTAGTTCAGCCAGAAAAAGTAAGTCACTTTTCATAAATCTACATGTATAGCACTTAGCCATGTTTAAAATGAGTATTGATAAGACTACAACACCCAAAATCACTAATCTTCACATTTACATTTGCCATGATACGTGGTGGTCATGTTCTGAAATGTGGAAAATCAAGTTTCAGTATAAAAAAAAAAAAAAAAAAAAAATATTGGTAATTATAAATATTTTGTATTGTACGTTTATGAAACTGAAATTAACTGTACTAAATAACTTATGGAAATAATTCATTATGATAGTACTACTAACATATTTACTAACCAACTTTGCTAATGATTATCTCTTGCTCAGGGATTCGGTGAAGTATGTTCGTGTGCAGTGTAACTCCTGGTCAACGATGTCTGGTCTGTAACTAAAGAAATAGCTTACTCCAGCCCCTCCCCCCTTTCCTTCCCCAAACCCTATGGCTTTATGCAAAATCTCACAACACATGGTCGTTCGAGATCAATCAAAATAGCTTGTCTTAATGTCATGAGTATTAGTATTTATATCCTATGGCAATGGAGTAACATAATCCACATACCGATTTTACAGATATTCTTTGGACTGCACATGTAGCTGCCTTCCAAGAAGCCGAGTCAGAACACGAACACGCTGTGGATCCGCATTTCTCAACCCCTACGTTGAAACACTGGCCGCCAGTCCTTTAACAGAAATCTTAGCTCTTGCCTACCTATACCTACTCATGTTTATAGCTTAGTTTAATTTTAAAATTCAACAAGGTATTTTAACGAATTTCCATACCTACTCCAAACTAGAATGCTTATGGCTTTAGTTAAAAAATTCATGTTTAAAAAGCATAAAAGTTATTGTTTGGATGAAAAGTCCAATATTCGTTTGGATGAAAAGTCCAATATTCGCATTTCCTTGCGAAAACCAAGCACATAGCAAACCTGTATGCATGATGTTGATGACAAACCTAGTAGAGCCAACATGTCAGCTGCAAGCATCAGTTGCCACCAGATGAGACCATGCTGCTATGTATAGCATAAGAAAATAAGTCTACCCCCCCCCCTCATCCCATTCAGTTTCCCAAGGCTAAGCCTGTAAAAATTGTTTCTTTACAACTGTATAGTGTAATTTAAAAAGTCTAATATTGTTACAAGATTGCACAGGGATAAGTGGAATACCACTAATGGTGATAAATAAAACATGTACAGCACCTTGGTATCTTTACTGCAATAAAGATAGTCCTGCATATCTTATTTATCTACCAATCAGTATTGTATACCATTAATATGATACCAACAATTATGAATGCCCTTAGCTCAAAACCCTGGAATGAAATCCAAAACTAATAACATGTGACATGCAGTCCAGTGTAGGCAAAGTACTGAAGTAATTGCATGACAAAATGTTCCATGCAGTTCAGTGAAAGCAATTATATATTCAAGGGTAAATGCTTGACAAGAAGGCCTTGCCTTGATTCAGACTTTGGTCTAGCATAGCACCAGGACAAGTACTTTCTGAAAGAAATGACTGCTTGATATGCTGAACCAGAAATTCCAATCAGGCAAACTCTTTGGTTTGTCAAGTGTTCTTTTTAATTCTGGCACTAAACTGGTTTAAGTAAGCAAATAAAATTTTTTATCACTCTTCCTTGTACTATCAATTTAAATATATACATTATACACAAGCCAAAGACAAAGTACTTCACTGAAACAGCTTACTAACAAAGTCTAATAGCAACATATGAAGGACTCAATGTCAAACTTCAGTGATGAACACAGCAGAAAAATATGCAGCTGATAGCCTGTGCTTGAAGAGCATGAACTTCCCTTCTCCCACCTACATATTTTACTCTGGCTGGTTTGTGTTAATCACTTTATATGTTGAATAAATTAGTCATTCCTACCACAGAAGTCTGCATTCCTCCCAATACAGTCAAGGGTTATTTTGGAACAATCATAGTAGAATTTGCATGTATGCTGAAGCAGGTCACAGACACATCCAGTGCTTGAGACAATAATCCTAAGAAAATTAACCAACTAAATTCCTCTCCTACTGTCAAGCTTACAATATGGTATGGTTATCAAATACCAAAGTAGCTATTACTAAAGCAATGCTGTCAAAACCACAGTAAATCTCGAGCTGCAGAATGTTTTAATATTCATTACGTATCTCTAGCTTGTCTTCAAAATTTAATAACTTTGCTACCATGCCTTAACATTACTGTGAAATAACAAAAGACAAATATTTAAGTGACCACTCACTGCACTGCTATTCTGCATCTTGGGGAAAATACCTGCTCCATTCCATCCTCTGCAACTTTTGCAATGAATCTTAAAATACAAAACTTGGTGACTGCTTCCCACCCCCCTTCCCAGATCTTTATACAATGTTAGGGCCATAGTTTGATAGTATATACCATAATAAAGAATGACTACATTTATACTATATTTGCAATCCGAAGAGCGACCAAATATATATCAACAAAATCAATACACCAACTTCTGCATATAGCAAAGGTTCCTGACAAACATGTGAAGATTAATACCACTCAAGAAAAAAATCCTTTACTTCAAAAAACATTCCAGGACAAGCAAAACATCTGCAGGATGTAACCTTGTGGCATTTCTCTTCACATACAGTACTTCCCTTTGCATATATGCAAAAGAAATATAGCATGGACAATAAAAAAATGACAAATACCTTTCCTGTCAAGAGAGAATCCTCAAAAATAATGGAGGGGAAATTGTCAGCAGAGATATAAGCAGGGCTTTGACCACAATTTAAGACCTTGCAGTTAAAAAATCAGTATGCCACATGGGATAATGATGGAAGAGGTACTGATAACTTTATATACTTTTAATCACCCATAAAGAGTGCAATCCCCCTACACTCCCATATTTCAAATTTATTTAAAACTGCAACATCTTAATTGTCAGTATTGTATTCATACTAAGAAATCTGCATATAACTGGAGCTTTCAAGGCACATTAATGCTTTTTATAAATTACACTAGTGAATTTGATTATGAGACTTCTACAAAACTTTACAAAGATTAGAACAAAATTCAATTTGTGGAACCTGTATCACAATACACTCAATCCACATTAAATTTACCTCATGAATAATGCCCCATCAGATACCAGATTTCTTTCCCATATAGAATGGGATGAATTAAAAAAGTGTAATCACTTACTATTCCATATGAAGTTAATCATTATCTTCAAGGTCTAAAGTTACATTTAAAAGTTTTTATTTAATTTTATCATGTGAAAATTTCCTTTTATTTAATATCATGAATGTTAGAAAATTAGTTCAGCTGATTTCCATAAAATTACACGTGGCAATTAAATTCTGAAGACAAGCAAACTTGAGTAACATCTGAGAATAGCTTCTCTCCACAGCTACAATAAGAATAACTTATGTGCACGAAATAATAAATATTAAAATATAACCTTCAAACATATTTACTGCAATATAACATGTTTAAGATTACTTTGGCACAACACAAGCTAAGATTTTGCTAATGCTCAGATGTTCAACATGCAAAAAGTGGCTTATGGGACATTAGAAATTTGCTTGAAAATTAATAGCGTACTTATCTAGCCTTGTTACCTTCCTTTCAGAATGGTAAAGAGGAACTAAGTAAAGTTAATTTCAGAGAGTATATTGGGAAATACCAATTGAGAGACGAGGAGAATAGCCTCCCTACTGAAAAAAAAAAGCAAATTGCTGACACCCTAATTATGGACCACAGCTATATACAGGACTTGCATTATCTCACTTAGATCATTACATCTTTCCTTTCTTTCAGCATCCGTATGTATTTGTATAAAATACAGAATGGTGAAAAAATAAAGAAATTTACAAACAGACTTAAGAACAAGAGCTGGAGACATATGGAGAAGAAAAAAAAAATTATAAATTTCCTCTCATGCTGGTGAGAAGAGTGGAAGAATGCAATCCAGTTTTCAAATTGGGATGATAATTTTTGCAATGCAAGCCATTCAGTCAAGAAACTACTTATGAGTGAAGTTCAGCAATATTGAACCAATTACTCAATGAATCTGGGATGCATACAATGATGTACTAATCCGAAAACAAATAAATACCCCCTTGTCTGCATGATCAACATTAATCACTCAAAAAATATAAAAAGGTTATCTACATATACGACATTACTTTTTAGAAATAGCTCCTTTAAACTTTAGATCAAAGACCAATCTATAAATGGGTTACCTCCAATTTTCTGTACACATGCCTTAGGATGTTGATGTGCTGAAGAGCAAGTAGTACTGGACAGATCGTCGAAATTATTAGCCATGTGTATGCAGGTGCCAACAGGGAGAAGCCAAGACAGCAGAGGCGAATAATAGATTTCAGTCTCAAACCACCTGGGCAAGCCTTTACAGAAAAATACTATCAGTTACCTCCCCTCCCCCCCCCGCATGCAAATCTTCACCTTGGATGAACACTAAGTTGAATGTCTAGTAATATAATCCAATAGCCTTTCAATTCTAGCTTTTATGCAACTCAGGAAACCGTTAATTTAAAAAAAATTTCATTAAGTAAATGCAGTGGTATACAAATACTAATGTTTAGTTAATGTGTTACCTATTCTATAAATACATAATTTTTCCAAATAGTTTGTAAGTTAGCCCGATGCCAATATACTGTACTATATTTGTTTTAGAAATTGGGATTTTTTTTTTTCAGTTACCTTCAAATATCACTGTCGTCTTGTGTGTATAGCATCTGGGTAGCCTTATGCCAAACAGTCTGTATAATATTTCATCATCTTCAACTTCTTCAAAATTTTAACTGAATTTCCTTTGCAATGCTGCTCCAATCTGCAAATACTGTAATACACGATTCCCCACTCCCTCTTATTTCTCCCAGTAATTTGAAATGCAAAGGCATTAGTAAATTTAACCCTCAATAACTGCAGATAATTTCTCCACATTTTTGATATTACAGCAAATATCACAATATTTCTTAAGACAAGGCAGTCTTCATACCTTTTACCTGGTAGTTCATATGTTGCTCTCAAGATTCCAAGAGACTGGACTTTACAACAGCAACAGATTTGAAAAATTTCGGGGCTGGAAATATGTAAGATAAGTTCACCCACCCTCAATCCCTTAAACTTCAGAGAAAATAATGAAGATAAGGAAGGTAGAGACTGACCTGCCAGAAATAATTAACAGATTCATCTGAAGAGAAAACAAATAGCCACTTGGTATAGTACATACATAATAAGTTTCAAACTATCACAGTTAAAAATATACTGTATCCTAAACCATATGGCAACATTTCTGGAATAATTTACACAATACCCGGCACAACGTTTATATCATGTAACAGCAAATACGTTACTTTGTGCATTTATATTTTTGAAATGAAAGGTTATTTAAAAAGACTTGCATAGGACAATCAAAACAAGGATCAATACACTTGAGTGGTTGCCATATTTTAGGGAGTGATTTTTTCCTTGTGCAACAGCAACAAACTTATGCAGTACTGTAATGTACTTTCATATGAACTGTTAAATAATTCATGATCATGTCTGACTGCCCAACCCCCCTTTGTTTCTTAATTCATACAGAATGTTAAATTAATATTTCAGGATATTTTAATGTATCAGTCAAAGATACTCTATCGTTACCTGTGGGCGAGTCTCGACAGTACATTTGGGATGAAGCCTATTCTGCATACATACAGGGGCCACTAAAATATTGTTGCACAAGCTGTGAAAAGGATTCTTCAGATGAACTTCTGCATTACAAGGCACACACACCATGCAAAGCGAAGACCTAATGAATAAACAATTTGTTTCATTGAAAGACCCCCCCACCCCTGCTTTTTGAAATGTCAGTTCATATACTGTACAATATAACATGCTCTTTCCCATAAGAAATGGGGTGGACTCAGTACCAACATCTTACTGTCTGTACGAGTCTTCATAGATAATAAGGTGATGCTAATCACAGAAAAATTTAAAAGTATTGATATCTTTACTTGTTTATGGACAAAAATTTTCAATCAGTTCAACTTTGGCTTCATAATTCTTAAGCTTAAATTTTAGAATGAATATTTTTTTTTAGCAAATGCACCATAGTACAAATGTTGGTTCAGTCTCCTTATGTTGTGTTTACACAGTAATGATTAATTAACATGGCATTCAAACATTAGAACAAATTAACCAAAGAGATACAGATTACAGTACGATTTAATAACAGATAAAGCACCTGTCGTTTTATAACATCAAATTTTGAAATCTAATTTAGTCCCATTCTGTAGGGGTTATTGTAGCCAGCATTCATTACTAAAAATACTGTAAACTAAGATGCAACATAGTACTAGAATAATCAACATTGTTAACAAGGCCATATCCACGAGCTAATTTGTCTAGTAATAACTGCACAACTGAAAGAAACTAAGATTTAGCAACAACCTAGCATCCAAAAATAGCATTAGCATTATCTCCACAAATACATACATGGATTACTTATTCCAAATCTGAATGAACACGTCTGCTAAGCAAACTACTGTAATAAACATTTCCTTTCATTACTTTGAATTTTTTTTTACTTTATGGTACTTGCTGGCTACTAAACAATGACAGTTTGTATGTCACCTAATGGCTCGCTAGCCCAACAATTCTGATAAACCTCTAGTTTTTGGTGTGAAGAGCAAAATGGAATCATTATTAAATGGGATGAAAACTGTTACATGTCAACTTCTACCCTAACAGCAAACAAAAAATTTGGACAAACTGTTTACTAATGTAGTAGTGCAATGCTGCATGTACAGTATCAAATTCTCAGTGACTTCAATCAAGGTGTACCGTCAAAAAAAAAAAAAAAAAAAAAGTTAGTAAAGAGTTGATTTTCTGCTAAATTCTCTTTAAATTAAAATTGAAATTTGTCTAATTTTTTTAATCAATGGAGAGCTATAGGTGTAATCTCCAAATACTGAATCTGCATTCTGGATAGGCATATTATTAGTGGGGATACAGTTGAAATTAACAGATGGCAGGAACTTAATGTGCTGAAAAATATCTAAGACAGAATTCACAGCAATGTTTTAATAAAGTTGGAAAAAAAATTAGGCTTAAAAGGAAATAGGAAAGCTGCGATTTGGTATTAGAGTTGTGGACGAGTGGAACAAAATCCAAAGTAGCATCACGGAGGCAAAACCTCAGGTGGTTTTAAAAATAGGTTGAACAAGTAAACGAGTGAGTGTAGGTTCGTGCAAGTTAAGGCCTGTCTAGCATGGGCCAACAGACCTGCTGCAAGGCTCCTCCTTACATTCCTATTGTAATTAATACTGGACAGAATCTACTTCCCAAAGCTTGATTTGTACATAAAATCATATTTGAAGGAAATATTAAGCCATTGTTGATTGTATGAAAATGAAACTGTCATCATGCTTTTTCAATTAATCTTTTCTTCATTTGAGTAATTAAGACAAGATAAGATTTCGTTCGGATTTTTAACCCCGGAGGGTTAGCCACCCAGGATAACCCAAGAAAGTCAGTGCGTCATCGAGGACTGTCTAACTTATTTCCATTGGGGTCCTCAATCTTGTCCCCCAGGATGCGACCCACACCCGTCGACTAACACCCAGGTACCTATTTGCTGCTAGGTGAACAGGACAACAAGTGTAAGGAAACGTGTCGAAATGTTTCCACCCGCCGGGAATCGAACCCGGGCCCTCCGTGTGTGAAGCGGGAGCTTTAGCCACCAGGCCACCGGTGTAGTTACTGTATTTAGTTGTTATTCTTAGCAAAACTTATGCTACATTACAAGGCGTAAAAATGTAAACTAAGCAAGCCTAGCATTTAACCGAGAACAGCTCACTTTACTTTTGTACTGTACTTTATGCATAGGACTGTTGGCATTTATGATCATTCTTCAGTTTTATATATATTCTTTTAAATAAAAAAAAAACATGAAAGAATTAGTGGAAATTAAACTAAATTTATACATGGAAAATCAATCTGAAGCACTGTATACAACAGTTTTCAAGAAAACTTCAGACATTGCTGCCAACATTAGAACAGTATGCCACAACTTTTATTGTTTGGTTAAATATTATCAATCAGGTACAAGCTTCAGCATTTTTGGGGGGAGGGGTACATTACTGTATTATTACAACCAAAACTAAACACTAAACCCACAAGGGCTGTACAGCTTTGGAGGGTACAAAAAAAGGTAAGACTTATAGCAGAGAATATATGAACTGTACTTCTTAACTTTCAGAATTTGCTGTTATAGTATTTAAAATTAAATTAAAAATGAAGACTACGAATTTATATAAATTACTTCATATTGATGAAGTATCAAACTGGGTTACCTTAATTTTCCACAGGAATGCTCTATGATGGAGGTGCTGTACCGAAGGGGGAAGAAGCATTGTACAGGAGCAAGAAGCTTCTAAGTCAATGAGATGTATATGCAGGGGAAGCCACCAACCAAAGGCGAACAACACCGTAATTCCACCTGAAGAAATATCAATAACCTATCCACTTCCACCTTTCTAAATGATTTAGGAGCTTCGTACCTACCCATACCTCTAAGTATGTATTCAATAGTCCACTCTCCTATTGTCAAACTGAAGAATTGGAAGCTAAATATAAAGAATTCTTGAGAATCGAGAGTAATTCTTGCACAAAAATAACTTGAGATGGCCCATATCACGTATCTGATTGTACGTACTATAATTTAGCTCAAACACTAATTTATTGTACATTGTAATTTCATAATTTCCTTCCAAAATTACCCTTTGTACATACAATTATATAACTTAAATTCTGCATGGTATTTGCTGAAATCTTTGAAATACATTAGATCCTACTTATCGTAAGTGGGTGGCCCCCATGTCTAGTCACTCCTGCAGGGGTACCTCAGGATGGGGATGCTGTGCTGAAGGGGACGTATCAGGATGTCCAAACTCACGGTCAATGTGCAAACACTCCAACAGGCACATGGCTATTTATAAGTTTCCCCAGTCTCAAAAATCCAGGAATGCCTTTTGTAAAGAAAGGTCAGTAGCCTAACCCCCCCCCCCCAACAAATATGCAATATTTAAAACACTAAATTATACTAAATCTAAACTATCCTACATGAACAGACTAATCACAAAAAAAAAAAAAAAAAAAAAAAAAAAAAAAAAAAAAAAAAAAAAAAAAAAAGGAGCTTACACTTTAAACATTAAAAACTATCCTTTCTCTATGAGATTGGACAAAGGGTCTAAAGTTTCTTTGAACTACAGTACTTACAATTTTATTTATCATGGATCTATTGTTCAAACAATTATCAGTACCTGTATATCACCCATGTACAGTTTCCAAGCGGGTCCCCAGTGGATGTTATAAAGTCGAGAGTTGCAGAACATTTTGGCATGCGAGGGAACAAGTTCAGGCTAGTTGAGCAGGACACAAACCTGTTAAAATCAGAACAATTCTCTCCCCCTAACAGTTTACAGATCACATTTTCATTTTGTACTCAAAAACATACAAGACTTGCCATGCACCAAGTCACAAAATATTGAATAACCTGATACGAAGAAGGATAGATTCAAAGACTACTAGAACAGGCATTAGCTTAACTTTCTAGATATTAATAAGTAACAAAGCCAATAATTACCTTTCAGTTAAGTTTTCAAATTAATTTGATTCGAACAAGTTTAATTGGCAATTGCAAGCTTTTGTGTAAAGGAAGCATCGACGTGTTGGAAAAGTTTTGCATTTAACCATTCAATACATACCAGTTTCACTTGTCATTTTTAGTTTCAGTCCCATACTAGTTTATTTTAACGAAATATCTGGTTACCTCCAAATCCAACCATGTGTGTAGATTTGTGTTCTGCCTTGCCTTGTGTATACTTGCAGAGGACTCTGTGCCACCAGTGCCTGTTCTGTACCTCGCCTTGTAGTACACAATAGTATCTGCTTTTCATAATAATGTTGGTCCAATCTGCAAATACTAAAATTTCCCACTCCCTTGCATTTCCCCCAGCAGTGATGTAATATTTATTTGATAACTACTAAAAAGTCTGATAGTAATATCACCCAAAATTCTTAATCCTTGAAACTGTAAAACGAGCTTGTTAAGTAACTCAAGTCATATTTGACAAAATATAAACATTTTGGTATGCAAGTCTGACCTTGTAATACTATGGAGCTAAGTCACAAATTTAATTCCGTGATTGTATAATGAATTGGGACAATGGCGATGCACCGCTCACCTTTTCCAGTGATAGCAAACTTGGTTGGTCTGACAGCAACTGCGACTAGCAACAGCTCCACATCATAAACACGACAGAACCAGTCACACTGAAAGTACTGTTAGTCCCTATCCTAACCATATTGAAGTACTAGAGGAAAAAAAGTTTAAATTGTCTGGGGAAAAAAAAACTGATGGCAAGACATACCAGCAACATGAAAAAAAAAGATGGAGCATTAACAGTAAACTATCAAAACTACTTTATCTGAGAACACGTTACTCAATCTTGGGATTCGAACCCAAACATTGAAACATTTGCAAATGCACAAAACTTACTACTCGGCGGCGAGTATTCAAGCGCTAAAATACCGCCAGACTTGGACCCAGCAGCAGAGGTTGCACTCCAGGACAGTCGCTACTCCATCACAAGTCGTTCGAGCAGGACAGATACTGACAGCCCATGGGGTGAGAGAGAGTGTGAGACCAATGTGCCAGATGATGTACTGCCACATATATAACAGTTCAATACCATTAATGACAAAACAATCTATGTTAATACTTGTATCTGGTAACAGTTATAGATGAAACCCAATTGCAAGCTAGGCAAAACTTAAGGTTGGAAATTGCAAGTGGTTCTAACATAACTACTTGCAAGCTGATCAACCTTAATTTGATAGTCGAACACTTCAAGGTTAAACATCAGTACAAAACATGTTCCCAAATACAAAATAACAAAAAATCGAACGAGCGATCTCTGGGGGATACTTTATACCAAGCGGCCCTAGGGTGGGATGATCAGCGAAATGCTGGGTGATCTGGATCTCTTCGCCCAGAAGAACCCGTCAGGACGGCTGCAATAAAGAATACGATAGCCCTTCCCATAATAAATATGGAACGTATATCAAAAATATACCAAAGCTTTCAGACAGGATCGATAATTCCATTTAATATACGAAGAGGATTGCACAGGTAAACCATTTTATACGTGTGTGTTTGTGTAAAACCGGCCTTGCGCTGACAGGACAAGCCGTGTGTAAGGTGGCTGCTCGCCTGGACACAGGAGAACCCCAAGGAAGACATTACAGGATCTCAACAGCTGCAAAAGGAAATTATTTACTAATACACTGAATTAAAGTTTCACTGATCTTCACTTTATTTACGTAAATTCACAATACACTGCACTTAATTCTAGAGTTTCTGATTTTAACACAAATTCACTGAAATATGAACGCAAATATGCTCCAAAAACTAAAATTTTAGCGACAAAAAAAAATAGTTTCGTGTTGAAGCCTCCGGGGTGCACTCCTGGTCCAGGTCAGCTGCTGTGTGAGTCAATGCACCACACTACACATATTTATAGCCAAGCTTCCTGCGGAGAATCAACTCTGGGTACATGTGTGTTCCTCCGCGAATGTTCAAGAACTAGGTCCTCACTGTATTATGTTTTATCTCACAATCAGAGTAGCTACTTACGATAAAAATATCATTAAGTCAAATAACAAAACTTTTATGTATACTGTTATAACATACGAATATATAATTAAACATATTTTTATTTTAATCTTAAGCCAAGTGCGGAAGGATAAGTGAGCATAGCGGTGATGCGGCCATCGTGGGAGATGGGAGAGGCGGCGACTGAAGCTGACGTCACGTATGATGTGGATCAATATTGTTTTGTAATCATTATTACTAATAAGTTTCATGCAATTCGACTTCTATTTGCTTTATTCTTAAAAAGGTGCTAATTCCGTTGTAGTCATACAGTGCTCTATTTTACAAACGTTAATATGTCCATTAGCCCAGAGAAAATGCTAGATCTTTCTTCATGGCGTTATTTTTTCTTAAAAAAAAAAAATTAGCTGTCTCCTTAATGCCAGTGAGGGGCTGTTGATCCAAGGAATTAGACCTCTCCTTCCTTGGATCGACCCTTAATGCCTCTCATTCCCCTAGACGCTGTATGACTCCTATGGGCTTAGCGCTTCTCCCAGAGTGTAACAATTATTCAGATAGCTCATGGAACATAAGAAAGAAGGATCACTGCAGCAGGCCTATTTGACCCATGTTGGGCAGGTCTAATTCACACCCACCTACATAAATAACCCACCTACGTCTACTCAAGTACTTGTCTAACCTATTTTTAAAGGTTTTCAGAATGTAATAAAGTTGGTAGAATTACCGACAATATGTAAAGTAAAAGGACACAAGTGCAACTAATGTGACATTTTATTGTGGCAACGTTTCGCTCTCCAGGAGCTTTATCAAGCCGTAGAGCGAAACGTTGCCACAATAAAATGTCACATTAGTTGCACTTGTGTCCTTTTACTTTACAGGTTTTCAGAAGCAGTCATGGGAATCCGTCTCCCCCGACACATTAATGTGTTGGCATAATCGACACTGAAATCTGTATTATATTTTAATTTTTTTCAAGGCGCCTTTGTGAATGCTCGTCCATCTATGGTGGCCTTCCCTACACGGTGTCTTGATGCTGAAGGGCTCTTAATCCAAGGAAATGGTGCTAACTTCTTCCTTAAATTAAATCTGATTACTCCCATTCTCCAGGCGATGTATGATCCCTACTAGTTTAGCGCTCCCCTATGAATGTAAGGTAATGGTGGCTTTGCACCACGACCGTTGAATGAGTCTCAGCATGAACCAGTCTGGAATGTTCCACCAGTGTTTCCAGCACAGCTGTTGTGGCGACCCTCTCACGGCGGCGCCCTAACAAAAGATCTCCATCAAAAAGTTCCCAGATTAACAATGGTCAGATGTGCATATATACATATACCTTGATTTAAAAAAAAATACATGAGAAACTTCCCAGGAGGCAGATTGAGAGAACTGAAGCTGCTCTCTCTGGAATGATGTAGAATTAGGGAGGATCAGTTTTAGGTCCGTTGTTGAGAGTAAGACACATGTGCAACATCTGGGTATCTTTATTGTAGACGTTTCGCCATCCAGTGGCTTTATCAATACAAATTCCAGGACATAACTTGAAGACAGTAGAACTATGTACAGAAGATGAGGTAATCAGTCCCTCAACCTAGGAGTAGGTGCGAACAGCACCATAGTCGTGGTGCTGTTCGCACCTACTATGGTGCTGTTCGCACCTACTCCTAGGTTGAGGGACTGATTACCTCATCTTCTGTACATAGTTCTACTGTCTTCAAGTTATGTCCTGGAATTTGTATTGATAAAGCCACTGGATGGCGAAACGTCTACAATAAAGATACCCAGATGTTGCACATGTGTCTTACTCTCATCTTGTCGGTATTATATACCATTCGTACACAGGTCCGTTGTTGTTTAATAATATATATGTTGATAAATTAGACACATGTGCAACTCTTGGGTATCTTTATTGAGGAAACGTTTCGCCACACAGTGGCTTCATCAGTCCATACGTAGGAGAAACTTGAAGAACAGGAGAAGAATGAGGTAATCAGTCCCTCAACCTTGAGTCGATGTGTTCAGTCCATCAATCTTGATGGTAACGATGAGAGCTATCAGTATGACAACTTTCTGAACACTATACATGCCGCCCAAAGAACATTTATCCTGTATAAAGAAATTAGCTCGAATAAAAATGACCCAAAATGGATGAATAATAGGCTCAAATATCTTTTAGGGCAGAAGAAGGGAATTTATAGGCGTATCAGAAGAGGTGAGGGTCATCTTTTGAATCAGTATATTGTAATAAAGTTGGTAGAATTACCGACAATATGTAAAGTAAAAGGACACAAGTGCAACTAATGTGACATTTATTGTGGCAACGTTTCGCTCTCCAGGAGCTTTATCAAGCCATGTAATGGCTTGATAGTGTGTTAGGTAAGACACATATGCAACAGTTAGACAACTTTATTCCGAAACGTTTCGCCTACACAGTAGGCTTCTTCAGTCGAATACAGAAGAAGCCTACTGTGTAGGCGAAACGTTTTGGAATAAAGTTGTCTAACTGTTGCATATGTGTCTTACCTAACAACCTGTCGGTATTGTATACCATTTTGATGTTCGTTCAATGGCTTGATAAAGCTCCTGGAGAGCGAAACGTTGCCACAATAAATGTCACATTAGCTGCACTTGTGTCCTTTTACTTTACATAATCAATATATGGACATTAAGAGGGACGTTAAAAAGGGATAAGAAAAGCTAAACGGGTCTATGAAATTAAAGTTGCTAAGGATTCGAAAACTAACCCAAAAGTTAGAGATAAGATAGGTCCCCTTAAAAATAATTATGGGCATCTTACTGACAAAGAGAATGAAATGTGCTCGATTTTAAATAATTATTTTCTCTCGGTTTTTATACAGGAAGACACTAACAATATCACAGTAATTAATTGTTACAGTGGGCCTGAAGAAGATAAATTATGTAACATCACACTCACTAGTGAAATGGTTATGAAACAAATAGACCGACTGAAACAAAATAAATCGCCGGGTCCTGATGAGCTTTTTTCAAGGGTTCTTAAGGAATGCAAAATGGAACTCTGTGAACCATTAACTAATATTTTTAATTTATCTCTTCAAACAGGTGTAGTGTCTGATATGTGGAAGATGGCTAATGTAATTCCTGTTTTTAAAGCAGGAGACAAGTCGTTACCTTCAAATTACCGCCCAATAAGCCTCACCTCAATTGTAGGCAAATTACTAGTCAATTATAGCTGAGATTATAAGAAGCCATCTGGATAAGCATGATCTGATTAATGATACTCAGCATGGATTCAGGAGAGGCCGTTCTTGTCTAACTAATTTATTAACTTTCTTCAGTAAAGCTTTTGAGGCTGTTGATCATGATAAAGAATTTGATATTGTTTATTTAGATTTTAGTAAGGCTTTTGATAGAGTACCGCACCAAAGACTGATAAAGAAAGTGGCAGCTCATGGCACTGGGGGAAAGTGCTCTCATGGACTGAGTCATGGCTCAGAGACAGGAAGCAGAGTGGGCATAAATGGGGTTGATAAATTAGACACATGTGCAACACTTGGATATCTTTATTGAGGAAACGTTTCGCCACACAGTGGCTTCATCAGTCCATATGTAGGAGAAACTTGAAGAACAGGAGGAGAATGAGGTAATCAGTCCCTCAACCTTGAGTCGATGCGTTCAGTCCATCAATCTATTCAAGATTGACGTGTACTTAGCTCTGTGAAGACCTGTTTGTGTGCTCTCTGTGAATCTGAACCAGGATGCCCTCTCTTGAGCAGCTTTACCAGCAGCTGAGAGAAGAGCTCAGAGTTGCTAAGCTGGAGATACGGCGATTAACGGAGGAGAACAAGAGGATTCGCAGTAATCCTCCTGTTGTGAGTCCCCAGGTTAAGAGGGGAGCTTGGTCAGTGGCCGGGCAACATGGAACCAAGCTGAAGATCAAGAAAACAGTTGGAGAGGCAGAAACAACGAGAAACCAGAAGACTACCGTGGAAACTTCCAACTCATTCTCGGTGCTACCTGACGAATGTGAATGTTCTACTGGGAATGCCACAACGAGCACCAAGGAAGCATTGGCAGACGTGAGTGAGACATCCCTAGAAACCCCAACGAAGACCATCGAGAACGTCTTGATGAATTCTACAAGTGGTGTAATGCTACCTGAAGAATGTGAGTCGACTACTCCGAGCATCACGAGGGACGACGGCAAGGAAGGTAAAAACATTGTTGTTGTTGGGGATAGCCAGATTAGGTACATGGATAGGGCATTCTGCTTGAAGGATAGGAGTAGGAGGCAGAGAGTGTGTTTTCCTGGGGCTGGGATGAAGGATATTGTTAGCCGTCTGGATGACATCATGAGAGGTAATGGGAGCAATCCTATTATCTGTCTCAGTGCTGGAGGCAACGATGTTGGCAGACGTAGGAGTGAGGACCTGATTAGCAGGTATAGGTCAGCAATAGAGATAATTAGGAGGAAGGGTGGGAAACCTGTCATATGTGGCATTTTGCCAAGGAGAGGAGTTGGAAATGAATGGTTGTCCAGAGCAATTGGTGTCAATTGCTGGCTGGACAAATACTGTAAGGAAAATGCAGTAACATTCATTGACAACTGGGACCTCTTCTATGGCAGAAATGACATGTATGCCAGGGACGGGGTTCACTTATCTAGGTCTGGGGTGGGAGCACTGGCCAATGCAGTGGAGGGAGCTGTTAGGTCTTTAAACTAGGAATAGTTAGTGGTATGGGTTTTTGCGGGAAAACTGTGAAGTCGCAGGGTAGTAATATGAGTACTAGGAGAACTAGTAATAGGCAAAATGAGGTGGATATTGGAAAGTCAGTGGCACTAATTGACAAGGACAGTAATAGGTTTAGTGGAATAACAGAAAGGAGCAGGAAGGGTAAAGAGAGAGGAGGGTCTTTAAATATTTATTACACAAATAGTCGCAGTGCTAGGAATAAGATGGACGAGTTGAGACTAGTTGCTAGTGCAGGTAACATAGATGTATTTGCCATTACTGAGACGTGGTTTAATTCAAAAAGTCGGGACATGCCTGCAGAATGTCACATCCAGGGTTTTAAATTGTTCCAAGTAGATAGAAGTGTCGGAAAGGGGGGTGGGGTGGCATTGTATGTCAGAGATCGCTTGAACTGTTGCATAAAAACGGGTATTAAGTCTGAAGTAACACATACAGAGTCTGTTTGGATAGAATTTTCAGAGGGGGCATGAAAAATTAATTTTAGGTGTGATATACCGTCCCCCAAATTTAGATAGGGACCAGGGGAGACTACTATGGGAGGAAATTGTTAGGGCCACAAGGTACGATAATGTAGTAATTCTAGGAGACTTTAACTTTAGTCATATTGATTGGAATTTCTTGACTGGGAATTTAGAATCACACGACTTCGTAGAAGTAGTTCAGGATTGTTTTTTGAAGCAGTTTGTGACAGAACCTACAAGGGGTAATAACCTGCTTGACTTAGTTCTGGCAAACAACGAATCCCTTGTTAATAATTTAGAAGTTTCAGAGGAACTGGGTGCTAGCGACCACAAATCAATTACATTTAACATTGAATGGAAGTATGATAGTAGGGATAACTCAGTAACAGTCCCAGATTTTCGCTTAGCAGATTACGATGGGCTTAGAGAACACTTATCATCTGTTGACTGGGGTAACGAAGAGAGCTATCAATATGACAGTTTTCTGAACACAATACATGCTGCTCAAAGAACGTTTATCCCTTATAAAGAAATTAGATCAAATAGAAATGACCCAAAATGGATGAATAATAGGCTGAAATATCTACTAGGGCATAAGAAAGGAATTTATAGGCGTATCAAAAGAGGCGAGGGTCATCTTATGAATCAGTATATTGACATTAAGAGGGACATTAAAAAGGGGATAAGAAAAGCTAAAAGGGACTACGAAATTAAAGTTGCTAGGGATTCTAAAACTAACCCAAAAAGTTTTTTCCAGGTATATAGAACAAAAGTCAGAGATAAGATAGGTCCCCTTAAAAATAACTATGGGCATCTTACTGACAAAGAGAATGAAATGTGCTAGATTTTAAACAATTATTTTCTCTCTGTTTTTACACAGGAAGACACTAATAATATTCCGGTAATTAATTTTTATAGTGGGCCAGAAGAAGATAAATTATGTAACATCACAGTCACTAGTGAAATGGTTGTGAAGCAGATAGACCGACTGAAGCAAAATAAGTCACCTGGTCCTGATGAGGTTTTTTCAAGGGTTCTTAAGGAATGCAAAATGGAACTCTGTGAACCATTAACTAATATTTTTAATTTATCTCTGATATGTGGAAGATGGCTAATGTAATTCCTATTTTTAAAACAGGGGACAAGTCGTTACCGTCAAATTACCGCCCAATAAGCCTGACCTCAATTGTAGGCAAATTACTAGAGTCAATTATAGCTGAGATTATAAGAAGCCATCTTGATAAGCATAGCTTGATTAATGATACTCAGCATGGATTCACAAGAGGCCGGTCTTGTCTAACTAATTTATTAACTTTCTTCAGTAAAGCTTTTGAGGCTGTTGACCACGATAAAGAATTTGATATTATTTACTTAGATTTTAGTAAGGCATTTGATAGAGTTCCGCACCAAAGACTGTTGAAGAAAGTAGCAGCTCATGGCATTGGGGGAAGAGTGCTCTCGTGGATCGAATCATGGCTCACAGACAGGAAGCAGAGAGTGTCCATAAATGGGGTTAAATCCGAGTGGGGATCAGTAACAAGTGGCGTTCCACAGGGATCAGTCTTGGGCCCGTTGGAAATAAATGGTATAAAATACCGACACAATGGCAATATAAACACAAATGCAGTATAATGTGATCCTTTATTGACTACGTTTCGCCCACACAGTGGGCTTTTTCAAGTCACAAACAGAATTACGTAGTTCTGTTTGTGACTTGAAAAAGCCCACTGTGTGGGCGAAACGTAGTCAATAAAGGATCACATTATACTGCATTTGTGTTTATATTGCTTGGGCCCGTTGTTGTTTATAATATATATGTTGTTAGGTAAGACACATATGCAACAGTTAGGTATCTTTATTTCGAAACGTTTCGCCTACACAGTAGGCTTCTTCAGTCGAGTACAGAAAAGTTGATAGAAGCAGAAGATACTTGAAGACGATGTAATCAGTCCATCACCCTTAAAGTTTTGAGGTGGTCAGTCCCTCAGTCTGGAGAATAGCATTGTTCCATGGTATGAAACAATATTGTTTCATACCATGGCATGAAACAATATTGTTTCATACCATGGAACAATGCTCTTCTCCAGACTGAGGGACTGACCACCTCAAAACTTTAAGGGTGATGGACTGATTACATCGTCTTCAAGTATCTTGTGACATAATATATATCAATGATCTTGATGAAGGAATTACTAGTGATATGAGCAAATTCGCCGATGACACGAAGATAGGTAGGATAATTGATTCAAACGTAGATGTTAGGGAACTTCAGGAGGATTTAGACAAACTCTACTCTTGGTCAGAAAAGTGGAAGATGCAGTTCAATGTAGATAAATGCAAGGTTCTGAAGCTCGGGAGTGTCCATAACCCTAGCACTTATAAGTTAAATAATGTAGAACTTAGCCATACAGATTGCGAAAAGGACTTGGGGGTTATGGTAAGCAGCAACCTTAAACCAAGACAGCAATGCCTAAGCGTACGTAATAAGGCAAATAGATTACTGGGATTTATATCAAGAAGTGTAAGCAACATAAGAACATAAGAATGTAGGAACACTGCAGAAGGCCTACTGGCCCATACGAGGCAGGTCCTTATCAAAACGATCTCTACCTAAAGCCACCCAAGAAATAACTCCCGTGTGATGAATGGTTTGAAAAACCGACAAGTTGAAGATTGAGACACTTATGCAGAATATGGGAATCTTTATTCAGGAAACGTTTCGCCACACAGTGGCTTCATCAGTCCAATACAAAGAGGAAGTTGAAGATTGAGACACTTATGCAGCATATGGGAATCTTTATTCAGGAAACGTTTCGCCACACAGTGGCTTCATCAGTCCAATACAAAGAGGAATGCGTAAGGAGAGGAGGAGAATGAGGTAATCAGTCCCTCAACCTGGAGTCGATGTGTTCAGTCCATCAATCTTGTAGAATGTACAGCATAGGGCCGTAGACGTGGCTTATATACTGTAGTGAGGTGACGTGAAGCAGATGGAGGCGGGGGTCATAGTGGTACCCTCCACTAGTCGAAGTAGGTCTTCGTCCAAAGGTTGAACAAGTGTTGAAGAATTCTTTGTAACAAGATCCCATGATGCTGCAGTGTCTGACAGTTGTGATGAATGGTTTGAAAAACCGACAAGTTGAAGATTGAGACACTTATGCAGCATATGGGAATCTTTATTCAGGAAACGTTTCGCCACACAGTGGCTTCATCAGTCCAATACAAAGAGGAATGCGTAAGGAGAGGAGGAGAATGAGGTAATCAGTCCCTCAACCTGGAGTCGATGTGTTCAGTCCATCAATCTTGTAGAATGTACAGCATAGGGCCGTAGACGTGGCTTATATACTGTAGTGAGGTGACGTGAAGCAGATGGAGGCGGGGGTCATAGTGGTACCATCCACTAGTCGAAGTAGGTCTTCGTCCAAAGGTTGAACAAGTGTTGAAGAATTCTTTGTAACAAGATCCCATGATGCTGCAGTGTCTGACAGTTGTGATGAATGGTTTGAAAAACCGACAAGTTGAAGATTGAGACACTTATGCAGCATATGGGAATCTTTATTCAGGAAACGTTTCGCCACACAGTGGCTTCATCAGTCCAATACAAAGAGGAATGCGTAAGGAGAGGAGGAGAATGAGGTAATCAGTCCCTCAACCTGGAGTCGATGTGTTCAGTCCATCAATCTTGTAGAATGTACAGCATAGGGCCGTAGACGTGGCTTATATACTGTAGTGAGGTGACGTGAAGCAGATGGAGGCGGGGGTCATAGTGGTACCCTCCACTATGACCCACTGTCAGACACTGCAGCATCATGGGATCTTGTTACAAAGAATTCTTCAACACTTGTTCAACCTTTGGACGAAGACCTACTTCGACTAGTGGATGGTACCACTATGACCCCGCCTCCATCTGCTTCACGTCACCTCACTACAGTATATAAGCCACGTCTACGGCCCTATGCTGTACATTCTACAAGATTGATGGACTGAACACATCGACTCCAGGTTGAGGGACTGATTACCTCATTCTCCTCCTCTCCTTACGCCTTCCTCTTTGTATTGGACTGATGAAGCCACTGTGTGGCGAAACGTTTCCTGAATAAAGATTCCCATATGCTGCATAAGTGTCTCAATCTTCAACTTGTCGGTTTTTCAAACCATTCATCACAACTGTCAGACACTGCAGCATCATGGGATCTTGTTAAGAACATAAGAACGAAGGAACACTGCAGAAGGCCTACTGGCCCATGCGAGGCAGGTCCAAGTCTCCTACCGGCATAAGCCAATGCACCCAACCTAGTCAGGTCAGGTCACATTGACTTAAGGGAGGAACACGGCAACCGACCTGGTAGCACAAGCTATCAGGTCTAACTCACACCCACCCACATCTACTCATGTATTTATCCAACCTATTTTTAAAGCTACACAACGTTCTGGCCTCTATAACGGTACTTGGGAGTTTGTTCCACTCATCCACAACTCTATTACCAAACCAGTACTTTCCTATATCCTTCCTGAATCTGAATTTTTCCAACTTAAAACCATTGCTGCGAGTCCTGTCTAGGCTAGATACTTTCAGCACACTATTTACATCCCCTTTATTTATTCCTGTCTTCCATTTATACACCTCAATCATATCCCCCCTAATTCTACGTCTTTCTAGAGAGTGCAGTTTCAGGGCCCTTAGTCTATCCTCATAGGGAAGGTTTCTGATACATGGGATCAACTTTGTCATCCTCCTTTGTACATTTTCCAGAGAATTTATATCCATTGTTACAAAGAATTCTTCAACACTTGTTCAACCTTTGGACGAAGACCTACTTCGACTAGTGGATGGTACCACTATGACCCCGCCTCCATCTGCTTCACGTCACCTCACTACAGTATATAAGCCACGTCTACGGCCCTATGCTGTACATTCTACAAGATTGATGGACTGAACACATCGACTCCAGGTTGAGGGACTGATTACCTCATTCTCCTCCTCTCCTTACGCCTTCCTCTTTGTATTGGACTGATGAAGCCACTGTGTGGCGAAACGTTTCCTGAATAAAGATTCCCATATGCTGCATAAGTGTCTCAATCTTCAATAACTCCCGTACCCAATGACACCAATCAAACCCAGCCCCTCCCACTCATATAATTGTCCAGTCTCTTCTTAAAGCTACACAAGGTCCTAGCCTCTATCACCCCACTAGGAAGACTGTTCCACGCATCTACAACTCTGTTAGAAAACCAGTACTTACCTATGTCCTTTCTAAATCTAAATTTATCCAACTTATATCCATTATTTCTGGTTCTTACCTGGTTCGACACCCTCAGTACTTTATTAATATCTCCCTTGTTTATGCCTGTCATCCACTTATACACTTCAATGATATCTCCTCTCGTTCTACACCTCTCCAGAGAGTGGAGATTTAAGGCTTTAAGTCTATCTTCATACGGGAGGTTCCTTACACAGAAAATCATTTTAGTCATTCTTCTCTGTATGCTCTCTAATGAGTCTATATCCATCCTGTAGTAAGGAGACCAAAACTGAGCAGCATAATCTAAATGAGGCCTCACTAGTGATGTATAGAGCTGTAAAATAACTTTTGGACTTTTGTTACTTATACTTCTTGAGATAAATCCAAGTAATCTGTTGGCCTTGTTGCGCACACTAAGGCACTGCTGTCTTGGCTTTAGATTTCTGCTTGTAATAAAGTTGGTAGAATTACCGACAATATGTAAAGTAAAAGGACACAAGTGCAACTAATGTGACATTTATTGTGGCAACGTTTCGCTCTCCAGGAGCTTTATCAAGCCATTACGCTTGATAAAGCTCCTGGAGAGCGAAACGTTGCCACAATAAATGTCACATTAGTTGCACTTGTGTCCTTTTACTTTACAGATTTCTGCTTACCATGACTCCCAAGTCTTTTTCACATTCTGTATGATCAAGCTCTACTTTACCTAGATTATAGCTTCGAGGGTTATTTTCATTACCAAGGGCAAGTACCTTACACTTATCCACATTGAACTTCATCTGCCATTTTTCAGACCAAGACATTAATTTGTCCAAATCGTCCTGGAGTTCATTGATATCCTCCTCAGAGTGAATTATACGGCCTATCTTCGTATCATCAGCAAATTTACTCATGTCACTCGTAATCCCTTCATCAAGGTCATTAATGTAAATTATGAACAAGAGAGGGCCCAAAACTGATCCCTGTGGAACGCCACTAGTGACTAATCCCCATTCAGATTTCACTCCATTAATGGTAACTCTCTGCTTTCTATTGGTTAGCCATGCCTCAATCCATGCTAGAACTTTACCTCCTATACCATGAGCTGCCACTTTTCTTAAGAGTCTCTTGTGAGGTACTCTATCGAAAGCTTTACTAAAATCCAAATAAACAATATCATATTCCTTATCACTGTCAACTGCCTCAAATGTTCTATTGAAGAACGTCAGTAAGTTTGTCAGGCAGGAACGACCTCTCGTGAATCCATGCTGAGATTCATTTATCAAGTTATGCTCTTCAAGGTGACTTCTGATAAAGTCAGCTATAATTGATTCTAATATGCTCTTATGTACCTGAATAAACTTACTTATTTACTAGCTGTACCATTTGCAGCATAGCTGTACCAAGGGAAGGGAAAGGGGTGATAACAGTGAGTGAAGGGGGAAGGTTGTGCATCACGACACATATGCAACAGTTAGGTATCTTTATTTTATTGAAAACGTTTCGCCTACACAGTAGGCTTCTTCAGTCGAGTACAGAAAAGTTGATAGAAGCAGAAGATACTTGAAGACGATGTAATCAGTCCATCACCCTTAAAGTTTTGAGGTGGTCAGTCCCTCAGTCTGGAGAAGAGCATTGTTCCGTTGTCTGAAACAATATGAAGTTGAAGTGACAGGATGGAGCCTTTATATAGTGCCAGGAGGTGAGACGTAGGTTGCTTTGGGAGGGCAGGTCCTTCCCAAACCCAGCCGTTCTCACTAGTAGAGGTCGAAGTTGATGGTCTGTACCAAGATACCCTTGTGTTGCAGTGTCTGACAGAATGAACATTAAAATGGTATAAAATACCGACAGATTGTTAGGTAAGACACATATGCAACAGTTAGGTATCTTTATTTCGAAACGTTTCGCCTACACAGTAGGCTTCTTCAGTCGAGTACAGAAAAGTTGATAGAAGCAGAAGATACTTGAAGACGATGTAATCAGTCCATCACCCTTAAAGTTTTGAGGTGGTCAGTCCCTCAGTCTGGAGAAGAGCATTGTTCCGTTGTCTGAAACAATATGAAGTTGAAGTGACAGGATGGAGCCTTTATATAGTGCCAGGAGGTGAGACGTAGGTTGCTTTGGGAGGGCAGGTCCTTCCCAAACCCAGCCGTTCTCACTAGTAGAGGTCGAAGTTGATGGTCTGTACCAAGATACCCTTGTGTTGCAGTGTCTGACAGAATGAACATTAAAATGGTATAAAATACCGACAGATTGTTAGGTAAGACACATATGCAACAGTTAGGTATCTTTATTTCGAAACGTTTCGCCTACACAGTAGGCTTCTTCAGTCGAGTACAGAAAAGTTGATAGAAGCAGAAGATACTTGAAGACGATGTAATCAGTCCATCACCCTTAAAGTTTTGAGGTGGTCAGTCCCTCAGTCTGGAGAAGAGCATTGTTCCGTTGTCTGAAACAATATGAAGTTGAAGTGACAGGATGGAGCCTTTATATAGTGCCAGGAGGTGAGACGTAGGTTGCTTTGGGAGGGCAGGTCCTTCCCAAACCCAGCCGTTCTCACTAGTAGAGGTCGAAGTTGATGGTCTGTACCAAGATACCCTTGTGTTGCAGTGTCTGACAGAATGAACATTAAAATGGTATAAAATACCGACAGATTGTTAGGTAAGACACATATGCAACAGTTAGGTATCTTTATTTCGAAACGTTTCGCCTACACAGTAGGCTTCTTCAGTCGAGTACAGAAAAGTTGATAGAAGCAGAAGATACTTGAAGACGATGTAATCAGTCCATCACCCTTAAAGTTTTGAGGTGGTCAGTCCCTCAGTCTGGAGAAGAGCATTGTTCCGTTGTCTGAAACAATATGAAGTTGAAGTGACAGGATGGAGCCTTTATATAGTGCCAGGAGGTGAGACGTAGGTTGCTTTGGGAGGGCAGGTCCTTCCCAAACCCAGCCGTTCTCACTAGTAGAGGTCGAAGTTGATGGTCTGTACCAAGATACCCTTGTGTTGCAGTGTCTGACAGAATGAACATTAAAATGGTATAAAATACCGACAGATTGTTAGGTAAGACACATATGCAACAGTTAGGTATCTTTATTTCGAAACGTTTCGCCTACACAGTAGGCTTCTTCAGTCGAGTACAGAAAAGTTGATAGAAGCAGAAGATACTTGAAGACGATGTAATCAGTCCATCACCCTTAAAGTTTTGAGGTGGTCAGTCCCTCAGTCTGGAGAAGAGCATTGTTCCGTTGTCTGAAACAATATGAAGTTGAAGTGACAGGATGGAGCCTTTATATAGTGCCAGGAGGTGAGACGTAGGTTGCTTTGGGAGGGCAGGTCCTTCCCAAACCCAGCCGTTCTCACTAGTAGAGGTCGAAGTAGATGGTCTGTACCAAGATACCCTTGTGTTGCAGTGTCTGACAGAATGAACATTAAAATGGTATAAAATACCGACAGATTGTTAGGTAAGACACATATGCAACAGTTAGGTATCTTTATTTTGAAACGTTTCGCCTACACAGTAGGCTTCTTCAGTCGAGTACAGAAAAGTTGTCGGTATTTTATACCATTTTAATGTTCATTCTGTCAGACACTGCAACACAAGGGTATCTTGGTACAGACCATCTACTTCAACAACCTCTACTAGTGAGAACGGCTGGGTTTGGGAAGGACCTGCCCTCCCAAATCAACCTACGTCTCACCTCCTGGCACTATATAAGGCCCGATTCTGTCACTTCAACTTCATATTGTTTCAGACAACGGAACAATGCCCTTCTCCAGACTGAGGGACTGACCACCTCAAAACTTTAAGGGTGATGGACTGATTACATCGTCTTCAAGTATCTTCTGCTTCTATCAACTTTTCTGTACTCGACTGAAGAAGCATACTGTGTAGGCGAAACGTTTCAAAATAAAGATACCTAACTGTTGCATATGTGTCTTACCTAACAATCTGTCGGTATTTTATACCATTTTAATGTTCATTCTGTCAGACACTGCAACACAAGGGTATCTTGGTACAGACCATCTACTTCAACAACCTCTACTAGTGAGAACGGCTGGGTTTGGGAAGGACCTGCCCTCCCAAATCAACCTACGTCTCACCTCCTGGCACTATATAAGGCCCGATTCTGTCACTTCAACTTCATATTGTTTCAGACAACGGAACAATGCCCTTCTCCAGACTGAGGGACTGACCACCTCAAAACTTTAAGGGTGATGGACTGATTACATCGTCTTCAAGTATCTTCTGCTTCTATCAACTTTTCTGTACTCGACTGAAGAAGCCTACTGTGTAGGCGAAACGTTTCAAAATAAAGATACCTAACTGTTGCATATGTGTCTTACCTAACAATCTGTCGGTATTTTATACCATTTTAATGTTCATACAAAGGAGAATCTTGAAGAACAGGAGGAGAATGAGGTAATCAGTCCCTCAACCTTGAGTCGATGTGGTCAGTCCATCAATCTTGAATAGATTCAAGATTGATGGACTGACCATCTAGGCTGGAATATTGCTGCACTCTAACAGCACCTTTCAAGGCAGGTGAAATTGCCGACCTAGAAAATGTACAGAGAACTTTCACGGCGCGCATAACGGAGATAAAACACCTCAATTACTGGGAGCGCTTGAGGTTTCTAAACCTGTATTCCCTGGAACGCAGGAGGGAGAGATACATGATTATATACACCTGGAAAATCCTAGAGGGACTAGTACCGAACTTGCACACGAAAATCACTCACTACGAAAGCAAAAGACTTGGCAGACGATGCACCATCCCCCCAATGAAAAGCAGGGGTGTCACTAGCACGTTAAGAGACCATACAATAAGTGTCAGGGGCCCGAGACTGTTTAACTGCCTCCCAGCACACATAAGGGGGATTACCAACAGACCCCTGGCAGTCTTCAAGCTGGCACTGGACAAGCACCTAAAGTCAGTTCCTGATCAGCCGGGCTGTGGCTCGTACGTTGGTTTGCGTGCAGCCAGCAGCAACAGCCTGGTTGATCAGGCGCTGATCCACCAGGAGGCCTGGTCACAGACCGGGCCGCGGGGGCGTTGACCCCCGAAACTCTCTCCAGGTAAACTCCAGGTAAACATCCATTGAAATCTGTATTTTGGTAAGAATCAGTGATATTGCTCAATACATCCTGGTTGAAACAGGTATCGCATGGAACTTCATGAACAAAACATATAAAGTAGGTTAGGGAAACTCATTATTCCTTAAGGAGAACCAAGAAGCAGCTGGCACTCACAGCTGGTTGTTGTGGTTTGTAAATTTAGAGGATAACATAAGAACAGAGAAAAGAGACTTATAGAGGAACCAGAGAGGAAGTAGAGCGAAGTAAGTCAAGCATGGGTGAAACTTGCTAGTGGAGATGTAATTTAACTTGATGGTTCTGGAAACAGTGACGAGGGTAACGTAGTACTGGGCATGTAAGAGTGGGTAGGGTCTGCTTATGGTGATGTGATTTATTTGATAGATATGTCTGGGAGTTTTGAGATTACTGAGCCAGAACTTGAGAGATGTTGAAACTCTGTGTTTTGTAATATGGTGTAAAATGTTAAGTAAAAGGACACAAATGCAACTAATGTGACATTTTATTGTGGCAACGTTTCGCTCTCCGCGAGCTTTATCAAGCCGTTACAAACAATACATGGACACAGAGGGTGTATATAGGCTCATAGTGAGGTGTAATATTAGTAGTAGTAGTAGTAGTTGTGGTAGTAGTAGTAGTATTTGTATTTTCCGGTAACAGGAAAATACAAGTATGAGAGAGTCATAGAAAAAATGAATATTGAACTTCGTAGAACATCTAATTGGGGAAAGAAATGGAGAATTACAACTAATCCTGACAAGGTCCTTGTTAGCACGATAGGATGTTTTGCATCAACAATTGAAGATGAAGGGGGTATCTCCATCAGAGGTACACCTGTAGCCATTAGAAACCCTAACAAGATTTTGGGATATGAAATAGACAGGCTGCTCCACTCAACATCTCATGTAACTAAAAAGATCAACATAGCCAAAGCCGGTCTTAGCAGTCTCTTTCGATTCAATCAAGCCCCTCAACATGTCAAAAAACATCTGTATAAAATGATAATAAGACCAATACTCGAATACCCTTGTGTCCCAATGTCATTAACAACAAAGACCAACATGCTACGGCTACAAAGGGTCCAGAATAGAGCTCTTCGCTTCATTACCGATACCAGGAGAGACAGAGTTAAAATGGCAGATTTACACATACAACAAGATATTACTGCCATAAATGTACGCCTCGACACTCTAAAAAAGAAACAACTCTATTCAATGCAAGAACTATACATGCCAGATAGAGAACATCCTATACAAGTGGTAAATACCACGGATTATATAATCAATACTCCTCCTCACAGGACTCAAAGAATGACTCTCCCGCAGAGGGTCCGGCGTTTTGTTCATAAAGATGATTACCCTCGACCCATGATATTGAGCAACCTCCCTGATGAAGAAGATTGGGTACCACCAGAACCCTTCTATGTATACTGAGAAAATCATCGCCCCCAATTAGGGAGACATCTTATATAACTTTCTAATGTAAAAATTATGCTATTTACTATGGTTGGACACCACCTGTAAGAAGCCATTGTCACGAAATTTTATAAACTGGCCAGAAAATTATTGCCTTCCTTGTCGCATAAATATCCGTTGTGCAATCGCAAAAAAAAGCAATTGCAACTTGTATAATTACTACCAATTCAGAGTCATGTACTTATATATCTGTTATATCTATGTGACTCTGATGGGTTAGTCTTATACCCCTTAAATAATATCTTATCATTTCACGTACACTTTTTAAATTACACCAAAGTGGTTGGGCCACTTGCCTTTATATCCTACCTCTCACCCCCCTCCCACCCTTTTCCAATATTTCTATCCTTACCCATCCTTCTTCCTTACCCATCTCACCAAAGCTCTGGTCTGAACAAGCAAAGCAAGCTGCACTTCCTACAAGAGTGATGGACTGAACACATCGATTCCAGGTTGAGGGACTGATTACCTCAAACTTCTACTCTCCTTACCCACTTCTACTTTGTATTGGACTGATGAAGCCACTGTGTAGCGAAACGTTTCTTCAATAAAGATTCCCATGTGTTGCATAAGTGTCTCAATTCTTCAACTTGTCTATTTTCAAAACCATTCATCACACAATAACATTAGTTGTAGTAGTAGTAATAACATTAGTTGTTGTAGTAGTAATACAATATGGTAGAACAATCAACTTGTCCTTTTACTTAACATGGTGTAAAATGCTACATGATAATAGACGATTCTCAACATCTGCGTTTACATGGAATTGTTCTTCCTTATGATTATTTTGGCACCATTCCAACTCATAATGTGCCTACGTGAGTTGTACATACAACGCATGAGTATGTTATCTGTTGCATGTATACTTGTGTTCAATGACTGGTGTCAATACATCTAGAAGTTTCCTTCACTAATTTGCTAATATTTGTAGACGAGTGGAAAAACTGGCAAATAGTGCCATTCCCAGAGCCAACTCTGGGAAGCATTAAAAATAGGTTAGAGAAATACGTGGGAGGGAAAGAGTAGGTGTGAGAAGAAACTTTCATATGAATCACCGTGATAGGGTGACGCAGTGTACATGCAGGAAGACAAAAGCTTGGCTGTGGGAGGCGCCTTCATGTTAACCTTGGAGTGATCACCTGGATCAATTGCTTAACTTCACTGTCCCTACACTTATTCTTACTTACTTTTATTTTTTATTGAATATAAGCATATAAAAAGTTTCCCTTGTGTGTATATGGAAAATTCCCATGTGCAGACTGAGTTTTGGCAACCATGCGGCCTCACCCTCAACCCTGCGCCAGGCATCTCACTTCATCTCTTTTTTCCTAACTTTATTTACGAGTATCTCTTTTTCATCTTCGTTTTCTTCAGGTGAATTTTGAGCATATGTATATGGAAAATCTCATATATGGTTAACAAAAATAATGCAAAGGAAAAAGCACTAAGCCCGTATGTGGAAAATTCCGAGGATCGATGTTTGCTGCAACACTGCAGTGCCTCCCTCTATGACACTCTTCTTTATTTATGACAACGTTGGTTCGCATTTCGTCTTTAGTATCATATTTATTTAAAGACTCATATACTGTGTATAAATAAAAAGCAGGTGCATGATGCCAATCTAAACACTATTGTAATGACAACCTTCGATGCTTGGTAGTAGTACACGTGTAGGATGGTCTATACACCATCCCCTTCATGAAGGTGACTCCATGAAGGCTCGTATAGCATAAACCGTCGTAGCCTTTATACAACATGTTCAATGATGGTATAAACCTTGGTAATAAATACCGACAAGTTGGTTTAGAAAGACACGTAAGCAAACACTATGACATATTTATTAGAAAACGTTTCGGTCCTGGGACCTTGATCACTTCTAACATAGTCTATATATATAATTTCTTTCTGCCTCTGTATGTTAGAAGTTATCAAGGTCCCAGGACCGAAACGTTTTCTAATAAATATGTCATAGTGTTTGTTTATGTGTCTTTCTAAACCACGTTCAATGATACTCAGGCGTAAGTTTTGGTAGCTATTAACAACCCCAGTAATATGTTGAATGATATTCCCTACACTTTGGTATCTCTTGTCTTAAGACTGCGCAGCAGGCTTATTCAGTCAAATACAGAGGTGAATTTTATACAGGAGACAGTTGAAGAAGTGGAGAGATAATTTTAAGTATCTGTCCAGCTCCCTCTTGAAGGCAGCCAGGGGCCTATTGGTAATTCCCCTCATGCATGGTGGGAGGCTGTTGAACGGTCTTAGGCCCCAGACACTTATGGTGTTTTCTCTTAGTGTAGCAATGGCACCCCTACTTTTCATTGAGGGTATTTTGCACCGCCTGCTCAGTCTTTTACTTTCGTAGGGAGTGATATCTGTGTGCAGATTCGGAATCATTCCTTCTAGGATTTTCCAAGTGTAGATTATGATATATGTATTTCTCGCCTGCGTTCCAGCAAGTACAAGTGCTTCCAAGCGTTCCCAGTAGTTGAGGTGTTTAATGGAATTGATATGTACAGTAAAGGTTCTCTGTACACTCTTTAGGTCTGAAATTTCACCTGCTTTGAACAGAGATGTTAATGTGCAGCAGTATCCCAGCCTAGAGAAAACAAGTGATTTAAAAAGGATCATCATTGGCTTGGCATCTCTTTGTTTTAAACGTTCTCAATATCCATCCTATCATTTTCTTTTCAGTTGTGATCGTGGCACTGTTGTGATCCTTGAAAGTGAGGTCCTCAGACATTACCATTCCCAGGTCCCTCACATTATTTTTTCGCTCTATTGTATGATCAGAGTTTGTAGTATACTCAGTTCTAATTATTATCTCCTTCAGTTTTCCATAACGGAGTAGTTGGAATTTATCTTCATTGAACATCATATTGTTTTCCGTTGCCCATTGGAAAACTTGGTTTATATCTTCTTGGAGGTTAACCGCGTCCTCAATAGATGACAGTCTCATGTTGATCCTAGTATCGTCTGCAAAGGATGACACGGTGCTGTGGATTACATCTCTGTCTATGTCTGATATGAAGATAAGGAACAGGAAGGGGGCGAGTACTGTGCCTTGTGGAACAGCTTTTCACTATGGCAGCTTCCGATTTAATTAACTCTGTTTACCACTACTCTTTGTGTTTGGTTGGAAAGTTGAAGATCCATCTCCCCACTTTGCCAGTTATTCTTTTAGCACGTATTTTGTGCGCTATTACGCCATGATCGCACTTGTTAAAGGCTTTTGCAAAGTCTGTGTATATTACATCTGCATTATATTTTTCTTCCAGTGCATCCAAGATCATATCACAGTGACCAAGTAGTTGTGAGAGGCAGGAGCGACCTGCTCTAAACCCATTTTGCCCTGGATTATGCAGTTTTTGGGAGTCCAAGTGGTTTGCAATCGTGCTTCTTAGCACTCTTTCAAAGATTTTTATGTGGGACGTTAGAGCTATTGATCAAAAATTCTTAGCTAATGCTTTGCTGCCACTTTTATGGAGTGGGGCCATATCCGTTGGTTTTAGTGACCGTGGAATTTCACCCATGTTTAAGCTCCTTCTCCATAGTATGCTTAGGGGTTTCTTGCAGTTTTTAATGAACACAGAGTTCCACGAGTTTGGGCTCAGCTGAGGCTGAGTGCATGGGCATGTTGCCAATGACTTTCTCAAAGTCTATCGGAGTTAGGGTAATGTCGGAAATCTGGCATACATTGATGGAGTTTTGAGGCTCGTTCATGAAAAAATCATTTGGACTGTCGATCTTTAGACTTATTAGTGGCTCGCTAAACACAGTCATATTGGGATTTCAATATCTCACTCATGTCTTTGTTGTCATCTGTGTAAGTTCCATTATGTCTGAGCAAGGGCCAGATACCACGTATATACTCAATATACTAAAATAACCGTCTCAGTGAGTTATCATTCACCATCACTCCACTAAAGAACCCATTACGACATAATGACAAACGGCTCATTGTTGGTCAGGGGCTCTTGCTCCAAGGAAATTGACCTAGTCTCCCTTTCCTTGGATCGAACTTCAGTACCTCCCATTCTCACAGACGCTGTATGACCCCTACGGATTTAGCGCTTCCTCACGAATTATAACAGTAACAATAATAATAAGGCTCTTGAAGCCAGGAAAGAGTGGATCTAGTAGCGACCAGCGAAGAGGCTTAAAACTTTGGACACGTAAGCAAGTGCTTGTACGTATTTATTACAAATCTACATTACTGAATATAGTAGTAGGTCATTGTTAACAATAAAGAAAAAATAATTTTCTTTTGTCTTGGTAGCTGCGTTCTATATATACGATATCTTTATCGCCATACTGAAATCTCCCAGCTCAGGCTGATAAGTTACATTGCGTTATCTAGTGTAGAAAATCCTGTGACGGAGGCCCCCCTCAAGGGAGGCTCCCAGGCTCCCTAACGCCGGTGAGAGGCTCTTGATCCATGGATTTGGACCTGACCTCCTCTTCTTGGATCGAGCCTGATTATCACCATTTCCCCAGACCTTGTATGACCCCCTGTGGTTTAGTGCATCCCCTTGTAAATATAACAGTAATGATGTGATGGAGTATGCCAAGAACACAATTCTGTGTGATGAAGTATGCCAAGGACACCATTCTGTGTGATGGAGTATACCAAGGACACTTCTGTATGATGGAGTATGCCAAGGACACTATTCTGTGTGATGGAGTATGCCAAGGACATTATTCTGTGTGGAGTATACCAAGGACACTTCTGTATGATGGAGTATGCCAAGGACATTATTCTGTGTGATGGAGTATACCAAGGATACTTCTGTATGATGAAGTATGCCAAGGACACTATTCTGAGTGATCGAGTATGCCAAGGACATTATTCTGTGTGGAGTATACCAAGGACACTTCTGTATGATGGAGTATGCCAAGGACATGATATACATGGTATATTATATCCACAAAATGTAAAATAGAAGTGGATAATTGGATAATATCAGAAAGGAGAAAGAGAACAAACACATGGAAGAAAATTATTAACAAAAAAATAGAGGTAACGGTTGCCAGGTGGTTGAGTGAGCATATTGGACCTTGGACCTGCCATGGTGTAACACCACTGCAAAACACACACACACTCACTCTCAACCCCTTGTAACCACATATGAGTACATATAGGCGAGTACATACACGGGGCCAGGAGCTACGAATCGACCCCTGCAACCACTAATTAGTGGTTGCAGGAGTGTACACAGGTGTACTCAACTATTATAATAAGTAAACCTGTATACCCTCACGGTCTCTATGGCCTCAACATCATAGTGAAAGTTGCCACTGGCTATGGTAGCGCTAATTTTTTATTAATTTATTAACACATCGGCCGATTCCCATCAAGGCAGGGATAGCGCTTATTTATTATTTTATTTTATTATCACACTGGCCGATTCCCACCAAGGCAGGGTGGCCTGTAAAAGAAAAACTTTCACCATCATTCACTCCATCACTGTCTTGCCAGAAGGGTGCTTTACACTACAGTTTTTAAACTACAACATTAACACCCCTCCTTCAGAGTGCAGGCACTGTACTTCCCATCTCCAGGACTCAAGTCCGGCCTGCCGGTTTCCCTGAACCCCTTAATAAATGTTTCTTTGCTCACACCCCAACAGCACGTCAAGTATTAAAAACCATTTGTCTCCATTCACTCCTATCAAACACGCTCACGCATGCCTGCTGGAAGTCCAAGCCCCTCGCACATAAAACCTCCTTTACCCCCTCCCTCCAACCTTTCCTAGGCCGACCCCTACCCTGCCTTCCTTCCACTACAGACTGATACACTCTTGAAGTCACTCTGTTTCGCTCCATTCTCTCTACATGTCCGAACCACCTCAACAACCCTTCCTCAGCCCTCTGGACAACAGTTTTGGTAATCCCGCACCTCCTCCTAACTTCCAAACTACGAATTCTCTGCATTATATTCACACCACACATTGCCCTCAGACATGACATTTCCACTGCCTCCAGCCTTCTCCTCACTGCAACATTCATCACCCATGCTTCACACCCATATAAGAGCGTTGGTAAAACTATACTCTCATACATTCCCCTCTTTGCCTCCAAGGACAAAGTTCTTTGTCTCCACAGACTCCTAAGTGCACCACTCACCCTTTTCCCCTCATCAATTCTATGATTCACCTCATCTTTCATAGACCCATCCGCTGACACGTCCACTCCCAAATATCTGAATACATTCACCTCCTCCATACTCTCTCCCTCCAATCTGATATCCAATCTTTCATCACCTAATCTTTTTGTTATCCTCATAACCTTACTCTTTCCTGCATTCACTTTTAATTTTCTTCTTTTGCACACCCTACCAAATTCATCCACCAATCTCTGCAACTTCTCTTCAGAATCTCCCAAGAGCACAGTGTCATCAGCAAAGAGCAACTGTGACAACTCCCACTTTATGTGTGATTCTTTATCTTTTAACTCCACGCCTCTTGCCAAGACCCTCGCATTTACTTCTCTTACAACCCCATCTATAAATATATTAAACAACCACGGTGACATCACACATCCTTGTCTAAGGCCTACTTTTACTGGGAAATAATTTCCCTCTTTCCTACATACTCTAACTTGAGCCTCACTATCCTCGTAAAAACTCTTCACTGCTTTCAGTAACCTACCTCCTACACCATACACCTGCCACATTGCCCCCCTATCCACCCTGTCATACGCCTTTTCCAAATCCATAAATGCCACAAAGACCTCGTTAGCCTTATCTACATACTGTTCACTTATATGTTTCACTGTAAACACCTGGTCCACACACCCCCTACCTTTCCTAAAGCCTCCTTGTTCATCTGCTATCCTATTCTCCGTCTTACTCTTAATTCTTTCAATAATAACTCTACCATACACTTTACCATTATTATTAGTCATAAATAGGAGGGAACACTGCAATATGCCGTAAATCTGGTTCCGAGTTAGCATTCTTATACCCAACTATTGCAGGTCCCATAAGTTTACCATACTATTGCATTCTTTTTGTTTAACGTTCCAAACTGTTTACATAATGACTACTTGACAGCCTGACCCACTCATCTAGAACCTCCCTACATCCTTTTTTATATCTTTCTATATCTTTAAGGAAATTAACGTCCATATTGTAGTACTATGACTAAAACTGAGCAGCTTATGCCTTGTAAGAGCTCAAGAACAAGTACAGCTTCCGTTAATCAAAATAATATTAAAGTTCATCCAAATGTCCCCCAGACTTACGTTTATATCTGTGGAAAGCCTTATTCGATCTGCTGTATTTTTTAATGTTGGTTTGCTGCCCTTTTGTTAAAGTTACATAACACTATCCTGAAATTTTGTTTCCCTTCGATAACTAGTCTGTACTGATTTGCTTCAAACATTAAAATGAAGGTGTATCCTAATTAGAAGAGTGTTGGAAATGTTACTAAGTGTGTAGTATCAGTTTTCCAATTTAACGGTTTTAAAAAAATGTGGTATTTTTTCCTCATGAAATTTCTCGATTACCTTCTTTGAACAGCTTAAATCGTTAGTGGTTGATGCATCTTATGATAATCATTTAATGTTACCTTATACCAGGAGTTTCCAAACTTTTCACTATGAGGGCCACATCGGATATTTTGCACATTTTCGCAGACCAAAGAAAAAAATCAGTCCTATAAATAAATGAATAAAATTTAAATGAATGAATAAGTTTTATTTGGATCCTTTTTGTAATCAGCATGATATGATTCAGAACAAAAGAGAAATGTGACAATTACGAAGAAATAATACCGTGCTTACAATGAGAAATGATACATAATGAGTAAAAATGTCAAAGTTAAGCCAGTGCTTTGACAGTATAATCAGTTACTGAACTGCAGATAACAAAAAGCTGACACAAGATTAAATTTACACAAGAATAATGGGACTGATGGAACTTTTTTTTTTCAATTTCAAAATATTGCTGAACTGAGGTGAAACCTCAGTTCAGCTTGAGGGGCCAGTTATTAGAATGGACTTCAGATGCTCATCAGATATATTTGTGCGATATTTGGACTTGACATACTTCAGTTTTGAAAATATTTGTTCACAAAGGTACATTGTACCAAAAGCTGGTACGGATCCACAAGCAAATCAGTTCAAATTTGGAAACTATTCAGGCTGTAAAGATTTGCAAAATTGTTTCCTTCTTTATACTTTTCTTTCAGAATATCATCTGCCTGGAGATCAATAATTTCCATTTGAAACTGTCTTGGGAGTGTTTCAGCACTGCAAATGGATTTTGAAACAACTTTATTTCATTTATTTTTTCATCAAGATCAGAAAACCGTTTCTGAAATTGTTTTTGCAAATCATTAATGATTTTTGTTGCAAATGAAGAAGGAAATTCTGCTTCACTTTCTTTGTGAAATTTTTCACAACATGGAAAGTTAGAAACTTTCACCTGGTCTTCAAATAGCATCAGTTTTGCCCTGAATGCCTTGACATGCGTGAATAGATCACAAATCAAATTTGTTTCACCTTGCAACTTCAGATTTAATTGAATCATATGGCTTGTCACGTCAGCAAAATATGTCAATTTCCAAATCCAGTCAGCGTTTGTAAAAAGTGGTTCGGGTCGATTCTTCTCTGTGAGAAATGAATCAATTTTCTTCCCGAGCTGAAAGAACCCTGATAGAACCTTAACACAACTAAGCCATTGAACTGCTATATAATAAGTCAACGAAGGGTATATTTGAAAAAATTAAAAAATTAGAACTAAAATTTGAACAAATTTGGACATATAAATTGTTACAAGCAACAAAATCCTTGACTTTAAGTGGCTATAAATGAGGGTTTATTATTTTTACTATTAATAAATTTTTCAAGTTACTGGGGCCGCATAAAATCTTGTGGCGGGCTGCAGTTTGGAGACGCCTTCCTATAAGCTCAGACGATTTCGGTGCAAATTTGCTAATGTACTAACAAAACATCTTGGAATCGTTGGATTCCATGTGATAACTGGAGACTGTCTCTTCTGGTCAGCTTAACACTTTTAGGGCTTTCATGTTTTCCTGATCGGGAAGTTCTTAATGCTATTGGCCTGCATAAGCCCCATAAAGTGAAGTAGTACAATGACTGCCGTGATCATTGACCCACAAGTGACCTTAGTGTTGGATGTTGCGACGAATTGACGTCACTACTCATGTGACGCATAATGACGTCATCACTCACGTCACAGGGAGCAAAGGTGACTTGTCAAGATATATTTTTATAATTGTATTAATGGGGAAGAACTGAACCTGTTGGGATCAAACAGCATTTCACCAGCTTCAAGACAAGTTGCCAAGAATGGTGATAGTGTTTTCATTGTCATGGAAATGTATTCTGACGCAGTGCTTAGTCAGTGATTCACTCAAGTGATGAAGCAACCTTGGCATACCTGCACTTATTACCAGTAATTATGCAACCAAATCTAGTATTTCTTCTATGATGCTACCTGCAAGTAGTTTGTTTCACTCCTCTACATTAATATTCTACCTCTTTATTGTAAACTGTACTAATTGTAATATTTTTTGCTACTTTTTTTATAATAATGCATAATTAAAATTTACCATTCAGTATTATTATTATTATAATCAAGGGGGAAGCGCTAAACCCGGAGGATTATACAGCGCCTGGGGGGGGGATGTGGAAGGCATTCAGGCTTAATTCGGGGAACTGGAGCACAGATCTAATTCCCTAAATCAAGAGCTCCTCACCAACATCAAGGAACCTTCCTTGAGGGGTACCATTCAGTAACTGTCTAGTCTTAAGTAGCATTTGTATTAGTTTGGCCGAAATGCTCATGCATGTTAGTGGCCTTTGTGCTTAATAATATTTTATTACATGTTAACTACACATTAAACTACTTGAAACTACAACATTTCAAAAGCATTGTTAATTAAGCACCACCAACCACCCAACAACACGGGAGTTACATGATTTCATCGTCTACCCGTCCTCACCCCATGACATTCTTCAGGTCACCATGCGTCACTCACACCTCACTCTCCGCCTATTCAAAAGTTTATTCTCTATAAGGATTACAATGCTGAGTTTACAGAATTTGGTTATTGTGTGGTTTACATGTAGTAAAATAATTACAGAGTGTACCACTAGAACACCTAGCATGGCTAGGCATTTCGGGCAGACTTAGATTAAATCTTAAGTTTAAAGTACGTATTACAAAATTATGAGGTAAGTTGGTATTATGGCTAAGTGACTAAATACTAGTTTGCGAGTTTAGCAATGTGAATGCTTTTGTTTTGGCACAATACATAGTTTCAGTATTGGAGTATCACAGGCCAACTTATGACTAGTTAAGATTCATTATTTTAAGATTGAGATTGATATTTCTGTTTATGGTCAAATGGGTGAGTGAGTGTAAGTGTGAACCACCAGGTGGTATTCGTGTAATTAGTTGACAGGGTGTATCAGGGAGATTAGATGTTTTCTGATGGTAGTTTTGAAGGTGATGAATGTGTCTGCAGTTCTAGAGTTTTAAGAGCATAAGAACATAAGAATGGAGGAACACTGCAGGCCTACTGGCCCATGCGAGGCAGGTCCTTATCAAAACGACTACTACCTAAAGCTTCCCAAGAAATAACTCCCGTACCCAATGACACCAATCAAACCCAGCCCCTCCCACTCATATATTTGTCCAGTCTCTTCTTAAAGCTACCCAAGTTCCTAGCCTCTATCACCCCACTGGGAAGACTGTTCCACGCATCTACAACTCATTTAGAAAACCAGTACTTACCTATGTCCTTTCTAAATCTAAATTTATCCAACTTAAATCCATTATTCCTGGTTCTTACCTGGTTCGACACCCTCAGTACTTTATTAACATCTCCCTTGTTTATGCCCGTTATGCCCTCCCCCATTATCATTTACCCATATTATGATCATAAAAAAAGCAACTTATCCATAGCACTCCAAATTTACCTACTATGCCCTCTACAAGTTTATCCCACTTTAGTACTGTATTTAGATCCCCAGCAACAATTATTTTCTCACTTGGCTCAAAATTCCCTAAGCACTCACATCACTATCTCCCAAAATCTCTCCTCTACAGTCCTCTCTTCCCCAGGTGCATAAACATTTATTATTACCTATTTTTCACATCCCACCCTTACTTCAATCTTCATAATTCTTGATTATATATACACTTTTCCCTCTTTCTATTCATTCCTTAACACTGATTCTTTCAGACGCACCTGATCTAAACCCATTTACACCTCCACACTGAAATTCTCCTACCCCTCTTTAGCTTTGTTTTGCTTAGAGCTAGGACATCCAGTTTCTTTTTTCATTCATTAAATTCACAATTAGTTCTTTCTTCACATCCATCCTACATTCACACACATTCAAACCCATCTTTAAAATTTTCTTTGTCCATTTGGTAATTTATACAGAAAGTTACTTGCTCCTTTCTCCCTGTACTAGTCACCTTTTATGACATGCATGTTTTTTTTTTTTTTAACACTTTGGCCGTTTCCCGCCGAGGCAGGGTGACCCAAAATGAAAGAAAAAAAACTTTCATCATTTAACACTTTCACCATCACTCATACATAATCACTGTCTCTGCAAGAGGCGCTCAGATACGACAGTTTAGATGTCCCTCCAAACTGACAGTATCCCAAACCCCTCCTTGAAAGTGCAGGCATTGTACTCCCCATTTCTAGGACTCAAGTCTTGCTAACCGGTTTCCCCTGAATCCCTTCACAAAATATTATCCCAGCTCACGCTCCAACAGCTCATAAAGTCCTAAAAACCATTCGTCTCCATTCACTCCTATCTAACATGCTCACGCACACTTGCTGGAAGTCCAAGCCCCTCGCCCCACAAAACATCTCTTACCCCTCCCTCCAACTTTTTCGAGGATGACCTTGCCTTCCTTTCCCTACAGATTTATAAGCTCTCCAAGTCATTATACTTTGTTCCATTCTCTCTAAATGGCTAAACCACCTCAACAACCCCTCTTCAGCCCTCTGACCAATACTTTTAGTAACTCCACACCTAATTTCCACACTACAAATTCTCTGCATAACATTTACACCGCACACTGCCTTTAGACATGACATCTCCACTGCCTTCAGTCTCCTCGCTGCAGCATTTACAACCCATGCTTCACACCCACATAAGTGTTAGTACCACTATACTCTTGTACATTCCCTTCTTTCCCTCCATGGATAATGTTTTTTGTCTCCACAGATACCTCAACACATCACTCACCTTTTTTCCTTCATCAGTTCTATGGCTCGCCTCATCCTTCATAAACCCATCCGCTGCCAAGTCAACTCCCAAATATCTGAAAAAATTCACAACTTCCATACTCCCTCCCTCCAATGTGATATCCAGTTTTTCTCTTATCTATGTTCCCTTTCAGTTGTCTACATTTACACACACACCCAAACTTGCCCACTAACCATTGCAACTTTTCTTTAGAATCTCTTAAAAGCACAGTATCATCAGCAAAAAGTAACTCTGTCAACTCCCATTCTGTATTTGATTCCCCATAATTTAATGCCTCATCTCTCCCCAACACCCTAGCATTTACTTCTTTTACATCCCTGTCTATAAGTATGTTAATAAACAACCATGGTGGCATTACACATTCCTAAGACCTACTTTTACTGGGAAGTAATCTCCCTCCCTCCTACATACCCTGAGCCTCACTATCCTCATAAAAACTCTTTACAGCATTTAGTAATTTACTACCTATTCGTAGATTGAGACCCGTGCCAGGACTACGGTCTTGGCGAACATTATACATACATACATGTATTGTTTGTAATGGCTTGATAAAGCTCCTGGAGAGCGAAACGTTGCCACAATAAATGTCACATTAGTTGCACTTGTGTCCTTTTACTTTACATACCTATTCATACACTTCCCCATCTACCGCATTGCTCATCTATCCACTCCATCATATATATGCCTTTTCTAAATCCATAAATGCAATGAAAACTTCCCTACCTTTATCTTAATATTGTTCACATATATGCTTCAATGTAAACACTTGATTTACACATCCCCTACCCATTCTAAAGCTGCCTCATTCATCTGCAATCTTGCTCTGTCTTACCTCTAATTCTTACAATAATAATACTATCATACACTTTATCTGGTATACTCGGTAAACTTATTTCCCTATAATTTTTACAATATAGGTAGTAGGTTGGTAGACAGCAACCGCCCAGGGAGGTACTACCGTCCTGCCAAGTGAGTGTAAAACGAAAGCCTGTAATTGTTTTACATGATAGTAGGATTGCTGGATAGTAGGATTGTAGGATTTCTGTCTCATGAATGTGCAAGATTTCAGGTACGTCTTGCTAATTCTACTTACACTTAGGTCACACTGCACATACACGTACAAGCATATATGTACACACACCCCTCTGGGGTTTCTGCTATTTTCTTTCTAGTTTTTTTTTTTTATTATTATCACACTGGCCGATTCCCACCAAGGCAGGGTGGCCCGAAAAAGAAAAACTTTCACCATCATTCACTCCATCACTGTCTTGCCAGAAGGGTGCTTTACACTACAGTTTTTAAACTGCAACATTAACACCCCTCCTTCAGAGTGCAGGCACTGTACTTCCCATCTCCAGGACTCAAGTCCGGCCTGCCGGTTTCCCTGAACCCCTTCATAAATGTTACTTTGTTCACACTCCAACAGCACGTCAAGTATTAAAAACCATTTGTCTCCATTCACTCCCATCAAACACGCTCATGCATGCCTGCTGGAAGTCCAAGCCCCTCGCACACAAAACCTCCTTTACCCCCTCCCTCCAAACTTTCCTAGGCCAACCCCTACCCCGCCTTCCTTCCACTACAGACTGATACACTCTTGAAGTTATTCTGTTTTGCTCCATTCTCTCCACATGTCCGAACCACCTCAACAACCCTTCCTCAGCCTTCTGGACAACAGTTTTGGTAATCCCGCACCTCCTCCTAACTTCCAAACTACGAATTCTCTGCATTATATTCACACCACACATTGCTCTCAGACATGACATCTCCACTGCCTCCAGCCTTCTCCTCGCTGCAACATTCATCACCCATGCTTCACACCCATATAAGAGCGTTGGTAAAACTATACTCTCATACATTCCCCTCTTTGCCTCCAAGGACAAAGTTCTTTGTCTCCACAGACTCCTAAGTGCACCACTCACCCTTTTCCCCTCATCAATTCTATGATTCACCTCATCTTTCATAGACCCATCCGCTGACACGTCCACTCCCAAATATCTGAATACATTCACCTCCTCCATACTCTCTCCCTCCAATCTGATATCCAATCTTTCATCACCTAATCTTTTTGTTATCTTCATAACCTTACTCTTTCCTGTATTCACTTTCAATTTTCTTCTTTTGCACACCCTACCAAATTCATCCACCAATCTCTGCAACTTCTCTTCAGAATCTCCCAAGAGCACAGTGTCATCAGCAAAGAGCAACTGTGACAACTCCCACTTTATGTGTGATTCTTTATCTTTTAACTCCACGCCTCTTGCCAAGACCCTCGCATTTACTTCTCTTGCAACCCCATCTATAAATATATTAAACAACCACGGTGACATCACACATCCTTGTCTAAGGCCTACTTTTACTGGGAAATAATTTCCCTCTTTCCTACATACTCTAACTTGAGCCTCACTATCCTCGTAAAAACTCTTCACTGCTTTCAGTAACCTACCTCCTACACCATACACCTGCAACATTGCCCCCCTATCCACCCTGTCATACGCCTTTTCCAAATCCATAAATGCCACAAAGACCTCTTTAGCCTTATCTAAATACTGTTCACTTATATGTTTCACTGTAAACACCTGGTCCACACACCCCCTACCTTTCCTAAAGCCTCCTTGTTCATCTGCTATCCTATTCTCCGTCTTACTCTTAATTTTCAATAATAACTCTACCATACACTTTGCCAGGTATACTCAACAGACTTATCCCCCTATAATTTTTGCACTCTCTTTTATCCCCTTTGCCTTTATACAAAGGAACTATGCATGCTCTCTGCCAATCCCTAGGTACCTTACCCTCTTCCATACATTTATTAAATAATTGCACCAACCACTCCAAAACTATATCCCCACCTGCTTTTAACATTTCTATCTTTATCCCATCAATCCCGGCTGCCTTACCCCCTTTCATTTTACCTACTGCCTCACGAACTTCCCCCACACTCACAACTGGCTCTTCCTCACTCCTACAAGATGTTGTTCCTCCTTGCCCTATACACGAAATCACAGCTTCCCTATCTTCATCAACATTTAACAATTCCTCAAAATATTCCCTCCATCTTCCCAATACCTCTAACTCTCCATTTAATAACTCTCCTCTCCTATTTTTAACTGACAAATCCATTTGTTCTCTAGGCTTTCTCAACTTGTTAATCTCACTCCAAAACTTTTTCTTATTTTCAACAAAATTTGTTGATAACATCTCACCCACTCTCTCATTTGCTCTCTTTTTACATTGCTTCACCACTCTCTTAACCTCTCTCTTTTTCTCCATATACTCTTCCCTCCTTGCATCACTTCTACTTTGTAAAAACTTCTCATATGCTAACTTTTTCTCCCTTACTACTCTCTTCACATCATCATTCCACCAATCGCTCCTCTTCCCTCCCGCACCCACTTTCCTGTAACCACAAACTTCTGCTGAACACTCTAACACTACATTTTTAAACCTACCCCATACCTCTTCGACCCCATTGCCTATGCTCTCATTAGCCCATCTATCCTCCAATAGCTGTTTATATCTTACCCTAACTGCCTCCTCTTTTAGTTTATAAACCTTCACCTCTCTCTTCCCTGATGCTTCTATTCTCCTTGTATCCCATCTACCTTTTACTCTCAGTGTAGCTACAACTAGAAAGTGATCTGATATATCTGTGGCCCCTCTATAAACATGTACATCCTGAAGTCTACTCAACAGTCTTTTATCTACCAATACATAATCCAACAAACTGCTGTCATTTCGCCCTACGTCATATCTTGTATACTTATTTATCCTCTTTTTCTTAAAATATGTATTACCTATAACTAAACCCCTTTCTATACAAAGTTCAATCAAAGGGCTCCCATTATCATTTACACCTGGTACCCCAAACTTACCTACCATACCCTCTCTAAAAGTTTCTTCTACTTTAGCATTCAGGTCCCCTACCACAATTACTCTCTCACTTGGTTCAAAGGCTCCTATACATTCACTTAACATCTCCCAAAATCTCTCTCTCTCTCCTCTGCATTCCTCTCTAGTTCTTGTTCTTGTTTATTTCCTCTTATCTCCATGGGGAAGTGGAACAGAATTCTTCCTCCGTAGGCCATGCGTGTTGTAAGAGGCGACTAAAATGCCGGGAGCAAGGGGCTAGTAACCCTTTCTCCTGTATAAATTACTAAATTTAAAAAAGAGAAACTTTTGTTTTTCTTTTTGGGCCACCCTGCCTCGGTAGGATACAGCCGCTTTGTTGAAAGAAAGAAGAAGAATTTTTACAATCTTTTTTGTCCCCCTTCCCTTTATATAAAGGAACTAAACACACTTTGCCAGTCCAATCCCAAGGTACCTTCCCCTCTTTCATACATTTATTAAACAAAAATACCAACCACTCCAACACTATATCAACCCCTACTTTTAACATTTCTGTCATGATCCCATCAGATCCATCTGCTTTACCCCCTTTCATTCAGTGTAATGCCTCACACACCTCCCCCACACTCACATCCTGTTCTTCTTCACTCCTATAAGATATTATATTTCCCTGGCCAGTGTGTGAAATTACTGCCTCCCTTTCTTCATCATTTAAAATTTCCTCAAAATATTCTCACCATCTACCCAAAATGTACCTCGAGCTCCATGGCTTACGGAAGAAAAATTCTCCTTCACTTTCCTATGGAAATGAAAAGAAACACTGTAAAAGATTAGAAAAACTCAGATGGGTGTGTATACACATAAATGAATATAAATAACTGCACGTGTAGTATGAACTAGATGTAAGTAGAAGTAGCAAGATGTACCTTTCATCTTGTGTGTTTATGGACAGTAAGAAAAAACACCAGCACTCCTGCTAGTGTAAAACTGTTGCAACCCCTGAATGGGTTGCAATGATTATTATGTATATATATAATTATTACCTTTTCATTTAATTTTATATTGCTTATATTTGCGATAATAGCTAAATCGTAAATGTATTGCTTTATATTGTTATTTGACGTAGCTTCCTTTGTTAGGTAGGATGTAACATATTATGTGCTCAGTTCAAGTCTTGATTGTCTAACTACTGTAATTATCGCTCTTTGCTTGTTTCCCTGCCGGCTTCTTGTTGGGCAGCGACAGCAACCCACGAAGCTATCACGTGATCGAAGGGGGGGGGGGGGTGTCCTCACCTCGCTTGAAGTATTCAGTCTGCTCTAGACTCTCTTGGAGGTTGGACAGATTGTCTGTCTCATTATTCTTGTTAGTTCTGTAGAACTCTGTTCACAGAACCTTGTATAGACTTAGTGATTTTCGACGTTCTACTGAGGTTGTCTCATAGACACTCTGAGCAACTCAGGTCCTGAACTATAGCTTATGACCTAATTTGTACTGGTATCTGTGTATTATCACAGTTGGGGATTTTCTTATGCTGAACTTAGATTCAGTAGTATGGGAGTTTGGTGACTTGTGGAGGATCTGCTGATGGTCCCTAATTAGTGTCGTTATATCATCTCCTTGTTCCTGATTCTGTGTCGCAGTTGCTTGTTATATTGCTATTGGGTTTAGCATTCTTTTTGTTGTTCAAGCTGACTGTTCTGATTGCCAGTTTGTCAAGAAGTTAGTTTATTTGAGGACTTTGTCAGTCACTTGTTTAAGTCTAGTCGAGTCGTGAGACATAGCGAACTACAGGTCTCCCTCAACGTTCACGTTTTCAACTTTCACGGGCTTCACACATTCGCGAATTCCCGACTGCCAAATTCCCAGCCACCAAATTCCCAGCCACCAAATCATATTTAAGTTTCCCACCACCTGCGAGTCCCTACTACCCTCCCTCCGACCCCCCACAACTGGCAGCCAGCCCTCCCACCACTCAGTGTGGTGAGTGTTTTGTTTGTTCATTATTTGCTATTAAACTACAGTATAAATAATGTAAACCCATTCATGACTGCATATTGGAATGGCTATTCGGACAGGTATTAGACGGTGACATCATGTGTTTACTCTTGAACACTGCAAAGAATTGCACATTTCTGCTACAGCTAATAATAACAATAGTAATAATAATAATAATAATAATAAATATGATATAATTGAAGAAGGAAATTGTACAAAAATACGAGGGAGTGGTTGACACATCGTCAGTGTGACTTTGTTTATGCTGGAGTGAACATTAGTCTCCCTGCTCTTCCAAACATTTCACAATAATTCATTGTGTTTGGTGCTTGTAGATTGAGTGTGACTGGAGTGGTAGAGGCAGTGATTGAGGCAATGGTATTTAATAACATACATGTTAATAATAATACATGTTATTAATAATATGTACTATTATTTATAACAGATGTTATTAAATACATACATGTTAATAATATGTAGGTAGTAGGATGGTAGACAGCAACCACCCAGGGAGGTACTACCGTCCTGCCAAGTGAGTGTAAAACGAAAGCCTGTAATTGTTTTACATGATGGTAGGATTGCTGGTGTCCTTTTTTCTGTCTCATGAACATGCAAGATTTCAGGTACGTCTTGCTACTTCTACTTACACTTAGGTCACACTGCACATACATGTACAAGCGTATATATACATACCCCTCTGGGTTTTCTTCTATTTTCTTTCTAGTTCTTGTTCTTGTTTATTTCCTCTTATCTCCATGGGGAAGTGGAACAGAATTCTTCCTCCGTAAGCCATGCGTGTTGTAAGAGGCGACTACAATGCCGGGAGCAAGGGGCTAGTAACCCCTTCTCCTGTATATATTACTAAATTTGAAAGGAGAAACTTTCGTTTTTCCTTTTGGGCCACCCCGCCTTGGTGGGATACGGCCGGCGTGTTGAAAGAAAGAAGAAAGATGTTAATAATAATACATGTTATTAATAATAACATGTACTATTATTATTTATAACATATATGTTACCCTGCCTCGGTGGGAAATGGCCGACTTGTTGAAAAAAAAAAAAAAAAAAAAATATGTTATTAAATACCACTGCCTCAATCGCTGAGTTATTGTGAAATGTTTGGAAGAGCACGGAGACTAATGTTCACTCCAGCATAAACAAAGTCACACTGACGATGTGTCAACCACTCCCTCGTATTTTTGTACAATTTCCTTCTTCAATTATATCGTATTTATTATTATTATTACTATTGTTATTATTAGCAATAGCAGAAATGTTCGATTCTTTGCAGTGTTCAAGAGTAAACACATGATGTCACCGTCTAATACCTGTCCGAATAGCCATTCCAATATGCAGTCATGGATGGGTTTACATTATTTATACTGTAGTTTAATAGCAAATAATGAACAAACAAAACATTCACCACACAGTGGTGGGAGGGCTGGCTGCCAGTTGTGGGGGTCGGAGGGAGGGTAGTAGGGACTCACATTGGTGGAGGCAGTGGTGGAGTCAAGATAAGATAAGATTTCGTTTGGATTTTTAACCCCGGAGGGTTAGCCACCCAGGATAACCCAAGAAAGTCAGTGCGTCATCGAGGACTGTCTAACTTATTTCCATTGGGGTCCTTAATCTTGTCCCCCAGGATGCGACCCACACCAGTCGACTAACATACAAGTTATTAACACACGTTATTAAATAACATACGTTATTAAAGCATAACATGTATATATTTAGTACAATTTACAACGTTTTCATGTATTTTATGATTATTCATGGTTCAACAAGTTAAGGAAGCAGTATTGTAATATATTTCCCTACAATATATTGGGGCACCAAACATTCACGGTTCTTCAACATTCGCGAGGCCCTTGATCCCCTAACCCTCGCGAATGTTGAGGGAGACCTGTACTTAGAGCACTTACACACATACACACAAACTTACTTGTACATATTTGTAATATCTTATTAAATGTTAATGTACCAGACGGTACTTAAGAATTATAAATGTGATATGTGCTTTCAGCACAATAATATTGTACTCGAGAGATGTGATATTATTTTGATTACTGTGATTAATTTAATTTAATTTAATTTGATAATATACCTCTAGACTTAATAAATTTATTAAATTTTAATTTCTCTAGTTAGTAGCCTACCAGTTGTAATCCTGAAGCACTATTGAATCATACTGAATTCTAATGGATAATTGGACAAGGATACTGACTACTTGTTACAAAAACCCAGTAACAGGCTGGATGCTAGAAGGGCAGTCCTTTCTAGTATTCACTGGAGATTTCTAAGCTTTTAGAATCACGTTTTTTGTAACCAAAACAATTACAGGTTTCCATTTCAAACTCATTTGGCAGGATGGTTGTGCCTCCCTGGGTGGTTGCTGTCTACCAGATTATTCACAAATTATTACTTTATATTTATGGGAAAAGTACTAACCCAAATACAACACAGACTTGCCAATCCACCACTACCTTTTTTTTTTTTTTTTTTTTTTTTTTTTGTTTTGTGTCATCACTCTTAACTTTTTTTAAAGCCATGTATTTCTCATGTGCAACTTTCCAGTTACAGTACTGGCTTGACCTTGTCATTCTACTGTTCAAGCACATGACATTACCAATAGGTTAAACTCCTCAAAGATTCCCTTTAAGTACGGGGTCAACATGGTCAGCTGAGTAGAAGGATCCTAACTGAACATTCATAAGCCAAGTTTTTATTTTAGATTAGGAATACATAACTACAGTAATAAAAAATTCAAGGATTACATGTAGTTTTGGTAAACATAGAACCTGCCACAAAAAGATACAGTATTTAATTTCTATCCTCTGTACTTACAAAAACTTCTGCATGACAAATTTCCTATATACAGACTTCTGAAAGATCTACCATACTTAAGTTTTATCAGACCTATTTCATAAAGTGGGTGTTTGAATTATACAAGCATAGGACAGTGTAAATAATTTAAAAAATCTCAATTCATGGAATTGTCAAGCAAATTGCACATTTGTTTACATTCTACCACACCTCTCCACTTTATGAGGGCCAATGAATAAATATTTACGTATGATATACTGTACATAAAATACTGCACATTTACCCAGCTGAATCTGATATTAAAACTCAGTTGAGCCATATAAACATTAGCAATCATTTATACAGTGTAAGAGCAATAAAGGCATGGAATGAGCTTAGAAACAATAGAGTAAAAGCCAACTCAATACACAGATTCAAAAAATACACATGATGGAGGTAGATCTTGTTAATGACAGCTCAGAAGCAGCCATTGGAGATGTGCTTCATTCATCCTGAACTCTCAAATGTCAAACAAAATTATCTTCATCTACTTTGCCTATGCCTCCAAGTACTTTTGACTTTGTGACCTTCTATGTTCTGCCAATCATGAGGCTAAGTTCATTCAGTCTTTCCAAAAAACTTTTTCCTGTGCCTTTATCACTCTTGCTAAACTTCAAAACATTTGATTTTTATAAGTTCCCGAAGGTACACATTTCTGCCGAATGTATGCCACTGATGTTATCCCACTTTTGTACCCCAGAGATAAATCAGGTAAGACAGCTACAATTTTTTTTTTAATGAACTGGCCATTCCCACTGAGGCAGGGTGACCTAAAAAGAAAAATGAAAGTTCTTCTTTTTAAATTTAGTAATTAATATAAGAGAAGGGGTTACTAACCCCTTGCTCCTGGCATTTTAGTAGCCACTTACAACACACATGGCACAGCTACAAGTATTGTTAACAAATTATAGGAGAGTTGTGAATGGTCAAGCCCAGCTCCTGGTACTGCATCTTAGAGTAGCTGATGCAGTTTATCTTGTTACATGTCTAGTTTATCTTGTTTTGAACTTCTGTGGAGTATGGAGTCAGCCTCTGCTATGTCACTTCTTATCTCATTTACATGTTAGGGTGTCAATAAGGGATCTAGTATGATGGTGACATGCTCTAATGAACAGACCAACATAATTTATATTCATATTGCCTGCCTGAATTTTCTCTCATTTCTATTACATTGCATTTCTCTTCATTAAATGCCATCGTCTGCTTATTACTTCATATGTAAGTGTGCACGTGTAATTACCTGTCGAGATTGCAGGGAGGGGAGGATACAGAGGGTTGAGCTCTATGTTTTTAGTGTTTGCTATATTTTTTAAAAGTTATTAGTGGTTGTAGCAATTACTACCTCCTGAATCCTATTTTAATATTCTACCATACTATTGGTTAAGAATTCTTTTCTAGTAGTATCATTTCAGCACCAATAATTTTTTGTGTACGCAATTATGGCCTCGTGATCTCACTAATGGTGCTAAGAAATCTCTCTCCATTTATATCCTTTAAGTATTTTGAAATTATGTCTCTTCTTGTCCTCCGTTCACAAACATGGGCATTTACATTGTTGTCAATCTTTCTTTGTAACTCATATTTCCTAGATCTGGTAGTCATTTTATATATTATGTTAAAAATTTTGAAATAAAAAAACATGTAAATAATGAGCATGAATTATTGATTACTGGTATCTGATACACATTTTCAATCTCTTGTTTCCAAAAGAAGAATACGATGAGCTGAGGCAGCTAGAGACTGAACATCAGGTTGAGCATCTCTGCGAGCCTCCTCAACACCAGACAACAGATCCATACGAAGTCGCACCACCAAAGTTTCACATACTGCAAGGAAAAAAAGACTTAATGCATTGGCTATCTAATACCAAGGCAGAAAGAGTAAAGAAATAAACTAAATTCACTATCACTTGCTGTCTTTCCAGAAGGGCAAACATGAAGGTCCAATGTAAAACAATTGAACATCTTCACTTGCCTTTCAAAGTGCAAACATTATACAGCATTTCCCTGCTTCTAAAACACAAGGCTTGTTAGCAAAGTTCACATTCTTTGTGTAAATTATCTAGCTCACATATAAAACTGAAAAAATACCAAGAACCTTTCCTTGTCTGACTCTAATATATGCATTATGAATATACAAATTAGTTACCTTTTACTTCAAACTCTTCCTCCAACACCCCTCCCCCTCCCTTCCCTCTGCTCTAGATACTAAATATTCTTCCCTACAAATTTAAATTAATGTACAGGTATAACATAAATAATTTCCACAGTATTGGTATTATAATAGTTATTCTTAACTAGTGAACAGCGACTCAACTGTGATAAAGATATTCGTTTATGAAAACCCTGGTGGACAAAAAGTTTCCACAATAAAGCTACCTGATGTTGCATAAGTGCCTTTTTCATAAAGTGTATATGCTGTGCATATATTTGTAATTCAGAAGAGGATACCTATCATTCTCTTGTTCACATTCATTCAGTCAATACGTATGTTATTATGGATGCGTGCAGATTTGGGACTAGGCCCTCAAGTACCTTCCATATGTATATTATCATGCATCTTTTTCTCTGTTTCAGCGAGTAAATATTTAACTTTTGAGACAATCCCAGTAATTTAAATGCTTTATTGGCTCTGTTATCTATTCCAGCTCCTGATATTTACCCTGCACTAAATGGAGCCATCAACACTTAACAAATCTCTAAACAAGACAGCACAAGTGATATGAATAGTGTCATCAATGGCACAATGGTGGTGATACTATTCAATCCCTTGTTTTGAAAGTTCTCATTATCCACCCTGTCATTTTCCTGACTTTCGTGACATTTACCTTAGTATGTTCTTTGAAAGGTCAGCTGACAATTTTACTCCCAGTCTTTCATATGTTCCTTTTATTCTATTTGGTGGTCCTCTTGGTTTTTGTATACAATATCCCTTTTGAGAGCAGCTGAAACTTAACACCATTGTCATGTTTTTCACTGCCCAATAGAAACCCTGCTTATGTCTTGCAATTTTTTGTATCTTCTACCAAGGTGACTTTCATGCTTATTGTGGTATCATCAACAAATGATGAAACAATACTGTGGCAAGTGCTTTTATCCATGTCTGATATGATGATTAGAAACAATAGAGGCACTAGGACCATGCCTTGGGGTACTGAGTTTTTTATTTTTTTGATCACTAATTTTGGATTTTGCTCTGTTTATTATGACCCTTTGTGATCTGTCAGAAAGTTGAAAATCCATCTACCTATAATCCTCATTTGTGTGCAATCGCCTCAGGATTGCATTTGTTAAACATTTTTGCAAAATCCGTGTATATCACATCTGCACTTTGGATTTCATCCAGAGTCTATATTTTTTTAATATTGGTTTAGCAGCTGTGACAAGAATGATCTCTCAGCTCTAAAACCATGCTGGTTTGGGTTGTGCAGATCATGCTGTTCCATAAAATTTGTAATTTTGGCATCTCATCACTTATTTGAAGACTTGGGATACTTGGGGCACTGGTCTGTAATTTTTCACTACCATTCTACTGCCTCCCACAAATGTAATAATAATAAAAATAATAATAATTCAAGTCTTTTATGTATTATTTACTTATTTTTAATTTTACTGAGGGAGATGGGTTAAACTCCAGAGCTTCATCCAGTCTTTTAGTTTCTGTCTAACTTAGTGTGTTAAGAAATCTCGGCACTTAATGAAAAATACTTTAACAAATACAGTAGGGTCCTGCTTTATGGTGTTTCGCCTTAAAGCGTTCCGCTACTACGGCAATTTCAAATTATGACCAAAACTCTCTATACAGCTCCCTGTCTTTCTAATACAGCGCCTGCCACTGCGTCTCTTCATTATGTTTGGAAACTTTCCAAAATTTCAGGTGTTTTAAAGTTATTTCATATTTTATATACAGTGGTACCTTGACTTACGAGTTTAATTAGTTCCGTGACCGAGCTTGTAACTCAATTTGCTCATATATCAAAACAATTTTCCTCACTGAAATTAATTGAAATGCCATTAATCCATTCCAGCCCCCAAAACACCACCCAGGGGCAGGAGAAAATATTTCAATATAACGCTAATGTCAATTCTATGGCTTATTTATCTATCAGAATTGATCTAATATGACATAATAAACACTATAAGTAACACAGAAACAGGATATATAGTTTAGAATGAATAAAATAGGCCATAATATGGCGAGTGTCCAGGGCCAGTACGAGCATAAAAAATCATTACTGTTCCTTCCTATAACGTGTTCTTTGGTCCTGGGTAAGAGAAAACGGAGTTTTTGAGAGGCTAACTGCACTAGATCACTAGTGCAGTAATATATGAATATCTCGGAAGTAAATTATTGCCTTATTTCATGAAGCTCACCATTTATTTTTGAAGTAAATCCAATAATATTGACAGGAATCATAAAAAATTATTGTTCTACAAATGACTTGTGGAATATTGGAAATATTCCAAATATTTTGGGATTTGTGTGTAAGTAAAGGGCAAAATATTTTGCAAATGTCAAAAACGTAGCAACTTTATTTTATTGTAGAATAACTAAAGATAATTACACGATTACCTCCAGTGAGAACATCGCACTAGCATTGTTTTATAAGTATCAAGTCCCAAAACCACTTTTTGTTGTGTCATTTAGGACGGGGTTCTTGCCAAAAGTCATTTTCAGTAAATATTTTTTTTTCACCCCTAGCTCGGATTTTGGCTCGCAACTCAAAGTATAAAATCGACCGAGCAACGGCTCGTAGCTCGGAAAACTCGTAAGTTGGGGCACTCGTAAGTCAAGGTACCACTGTATACTATGATAATTATACTTATGTGCATCTGTACCTAAGTAAACTTACACACTGTGCTGGCATGCAGTTACACATTAAAATCACAGAGTGTCTTATTAGTCTTGAAGATGTCATATTAATAGTGATAATAATTTTTTTTTTTTCAACAAGTCGGCCGTCTCCCACCGAGGCAGGGTGACCCAAAAAAGAAAGAAAATCCCCAAAAAGAAAATACTTTCACCATCATTCAACACTTAATAATAATAATCACTCTGAGGTGCATTAAATGTCATATAAAACGTTAATATAGACATTCTGCTTAATCCGTCTATGATATTTTTTCAAAATTATATAATAAATACACTATGTAACATATAAATGCGATAAATATACCCACAGTAGAATAAATTAACATAAATATGAGATTTTTTCTAGTTGGCTTGCCGGAGTGAACTAAAACCACACGCATTAGGCTGGTTTGTTTACATAACTTGCGTCTGTCCTTTCTCATATAGTCATTCTCCCTCTCTCTCTCGTTTATTCGTTTAATCTCATTTACTCACCTCTCACCCTACATTAAGACTACAAATATTTTAAGGTAAGCAATGAGTGTACTGTACAGTGCCCATCATGGCATTATGCTGGGTGAGCGCCCTAGCATAATGCCGTGACAAAAATCAAAGGCCAATCATATAGGGAGGGTCTTTTTCATCAGTGCATTCTTCTGGGTAGCAGCCATAAGCATGATATCTCGGCCTGCCACCACACTTCACAGTGACTTCTCATTGTTCACATGGCTGCCATGGTGAGAGGAAGTGTTGCACTGTTGTCTCTCATCTGCCCCAGCTTTTGTCCAGTGTTCCCTTTAGTTTTGGGGCTATACATGTTTGATTATGTGTAAAAGGAAGTCTTTAACACCTGAAAATATAGCTCAAATCATAGGGCTTCACTAAGTTGGGCACCAGACAAAAGAAATTAGTGGAGAATGTTAGTGTGTGTGAGCGTTCATTGAGGAACTGGGTGCAGTGTTTTAAGGCTGGCGGTGGTGTCGAGTTGCCGTCTGCCAAACCTCGGCCTGGCCCCTCAAAGAAGACATCTGTTCATACCTTAACTGCGTTAAAGAAGCAGTTATTCTCTAACTGCCCATTAACTCTCTAACTGCTTCTTTAACACAGTTAAGATACAAACAGATGTCTTCTTCAAGGGACTAGGCAGAGGTTTGGCAGATGGTAACTCGGCACCTCCACGAGCCTTGAAACACTGCACCCAGTTCCTCATTGAATGCTCACACGCACTAACATTCTCCACTATTCCTTTTGTTTGGTGCCCAGCTTTGTGAAGCCCTATGATTTAAGCTATAGTTTCAGGTGTTAATGACTTCCTTTTACCCATAATCAAACATGTATAGCAACAAAACCAAAGGGAACACCGGACAAAAGATGGGGTGGATGAGAGACAACAGTGCAACACTTACTCTCATCACGGCAGCCACGTGAACAATGAGAAGTCACTGTGAACTGTGGTGGCTGGCTGAGACATCATGCTTACAGCTGCTACCCAACAGAATGTACTGATGAAAAAAAAAAAAACCTATATGGTAGGCTTTTGATTTTCGTCACAGCATTATGCCAGGGCACTCACCTGACATAATGCCGTGACAAGCACTGTAGTATATGCAATTTATCGTTCTAGGGCGCTCCAAATGCCTAGTATATAATGTGTGGGTGGGGTGGCCAGATGGGGTTACAATACCTACCACACTATTCGATACATACCTACCCTACTATGCACCTTGCACCCTATATTAAGACCACAAATATTTTAAGGTAAGTAATGAGTATTCTTCCTCCATAAGCCATGCATGTTGTAAGCGGCGACTAAAATACCAGGAGCAAGGGGCTAGTAACCCCTTCTCCTGTACAAATTACTAAATTTAAAAAGAAAAAAATTTCGTTTTTCTTTTTGGGTCACCCTGCCTTGGTGGGATATGGCCGGTTTGTTGAAAAAAAAAGTAATGAGTGTACACTATATGCATTGTATCGCTCTAGGGCTCTTTAAATGTTGAAGTATATTACATGTGGGTGGGGTGGGGTGGAGTGGACTTTCTGGTTACCATACCTACCACACCTAACTTCTTACAATAAACACTATTCACTTCTCGCCCCTACATTGAGATTACAAGTATTCTGAGGTAAGTAATGAGTGTACTGTGTGTGTATTTCTTTTTATTGATTTTTAATGTCTTGATCTATTACTAACTTATCTGACATAAGTGGAAACAAATGACGTTCTGCTTTCCGGCAGTAGCCTGGAACCTAACCTGCCGTATAAGTGGGGCCCTACTGTACTGCATTGTGCTGAAACCTATATTAGGTAACTCACCTTTCACTTTTTCTAGGAATTCATTCAATACAACCAGGGACTCTCGTCGCAGACTATAAAACTTGGCAACACCTAAAAAAACAAAAAGTTGGAGTTAATGACAATATTAAAATTTATACCACTACAATTTACAAATCAGTAATTTTATGATTTTATAATGACAGCAGGCCTTCATCAAATTACTAAAACTTATGCTAAGTGCTCATCACATGATAGAAACTAGCGTCAGTTCAAAATTTATTTCTCCTAATAAACAAAAATCCTCCAACAAAATTGAATTAGCCCCTCAAGCGAAGTTCCTTGATACTGGTGAAGGGCTCTTCATCCATAGAATTAGGATTAAAACTTGATTGCCTTCCATTTTCCAGGTGCTGTATGACCTCTACTGATTTAGTGCTTCTCCTTATAATAATGATAATAATAATAACAACATTTAAGAGATGATAAAATGCACACAACAGCTTTCAAGGATAAATAAGGTACTGATTGAAGGAAAAAATTACCTAAACAATAATTGAATATCTTGCAGGAGTGATGCAAGAGAGGATCAAAGAGAGGTGTTCCCAAAGAGGAAGGAAGCTCTTGCAACAGAAAGTGTCGACTCCAGAAATGCTTCAATGCTCCCACGATACTCAGCTGTGTCTTGCGAGGAACACGTGACACACTGTTATTTAACATTTCCACTACTTGCTCACTGTATTTTTCTGAAATTAAAACCCCAAGTACATATGAAAATACTTGCAGTGCTTATTACAAATCAGTATAAAATGTTTTTTTTTTTCCCTTCTGAGAATGCTCTTTGCAGCATTATAACCAACATTTATAATTTTGACAAATTTGCCAATCAATATTGTAAGGCATATTCTATGGAAAAAAAGGGAAGAAAAAATGGATCAGAAAATATAATATACTGAAGCAGAGGAGGAATTCCTCTGCTTCAATGTGATTTTTTTTCAGCCTTATCCAGCCCCCCTTCACCGTTGTCATCCTTATCAGAAAAGTCCACATATTCCCTATTTTTTTTTTTTTTACTTTATTTATCTATCTTTAAATCTATTAAGAATAATTTAACATCCTACAGTGAATTAACAACCTACAATCAGTTTTAACTTTATTTTTGTACTCACACGACCATGTCAATTTATAGCACTATATTTTACAGCTGCAATAATTGCTAAGATTCAATCTTTATCTTGGGATCCAAATGAAACTTTACTAAATTTGTTAAAAATCTTAAATCCTTTGCATCTAGCTCTTTTAATGTGCCAACATACAAAATATTTGAAAATCTTCTTTCAACAAACTGGCTGTATCCCACTGAGGTAGGGTGACCCAAAAGCAAAAACTAAAGTATATTTGAAAATATGACATGAATATTAGACCTAAACTACCTTGGGTAACCTTGGATAAGGGCCAGGCACGCCCTAAGGAGTTTACCATCTCATCTATAAGGTCCCAGCGCAATGATTCTTCTTTTTTGTTGCGCTCTTCATCATCAGTGGACTCCTGTTCTTGTTTATCCTAAAGATAAAGAGGCATTAATTCTTAGATACTTACTGTTTCTTATTTTTGTTATACAGTAGACCATTACATTACACGTTTTGGTTACTGAAAAATTGCAGCACAATTTTATACAACACTTCATAAAACTAACTTAACACAGTTCAGTTTGCAGGAGGGGAAAAATTTGGAGTGTTGCCCACGGAACACTTGTGATAAGGAAGGAAGGAAGGAAGGCCTGAAAAAAAGTGTATGTTTAGAACAGGCTGGTTCCACAACTTTAAGTTGCATAATAAGTTACTAATATTAAGTTTTCTGGTAAAAGTGCTTCAGCTGATCATAGAGCAGCAAGTAATTTCCCTGCTGAATTGCAGGAAATTATTTCTGAGGGTAGCTATGAGCCACATCAAGTGTTTAACCCATTCACTGTTGGTGGCGTATAGATACATCTTACAAGCTAGTGTTGGCGACGCATTAATACGCCAAAATTCTAGCAGTGTCAAATCTAGTGGGAGAAAGCTGGTAGGCCTACATGTGAGAGAATGGGTCTGCACGATCAGTGTGTGCAATATGAAAAAATCAGGGCACCCACACTGCATTGTGGGAACGCTATTTCAGTAGTCCTTGTTCACCATGCCTCGCAGTAAGAAATATCTCACTCCTCGGCGAATTGGGACTCTTCTGTTCCTAAGTGATAGTTCTAACACAGATGGAAGTGTCAGTGAAGATGAATTTCATAGTTTTGAGGAGTTTGTGACCAAAAGCAATGCCTGAGATAATAGAAATAGTGCTGAAAACCCAGACGACCATCAACCTTTCACCTCTGGTGCTGGGCCGTCTAGTTCATATTCAGCTGTACCACGGCGAAAAAGGAAACTTTTATTTCCCCGTGTCCAGGACTCAGATGTGAGCAGTGATAGTGAGTGTGATTTCCAAGCTCTTATTACAATTCCAGTATTATTATTATTATTATAATCAAAAAGAAGCACTAAGCCACAAGGGCTATACAGCGCTGCAGGGTAGGGAAGGAAGCGAGGGTATTGGATGGCAGAAGGGAGGAGGGATGTTAGGTAAGACACATATGCAAAGTTAGACAACTTTATTCCGAAACGTTTCGCCTACACAGTAGGCTTCTTCAGTCGAATACAGAAAGTAGGCAGGAACAGTAGAGATGTGAAGACGATGTAATCAGTCCATCACCCTTGAAGTCGTAGAATTTGAGGTTGTCAGTCCCTCGGCCTGGAGAAGTTCAGTTCCATAGTCAGGAACTATCTGAAGATCAAGCGACAGTGCGGAGACTTAAATACTGTCGGAAGGAGAGGTGCAGAGTAGTAGTAGTAGTAGTAGTAGTAGTAGTAGTAGTAGTAGTAGTAGTAGTGAGAATGTAACCACTGAGAGGTCATGTCCCTCTCAGATCCAACACTTCTCACTTGAAAAGCTTGTCCATTCTCACTACTACTACTACTACTCTGCACCTCTCCTTCCGACAGTATTTAAGTCTCCTCACTGTCGCTTGATCTTCAGATAGTTCCTGACTATGGAACTGAACTTCTCCAGGCCGAGGGACTGACAACCTCAAATTCTACGACTTCAAGGGTGATGGACTGATTACATCGTCTTCACATCTCTACTGTTCCTGCCTACTTTCTGTATTCGACTTAAGAAGCCTACTGTGTAGGCGAAACGTTTCGGAATAAAGTTGTCTAACTGTTGCATATGTGCCTTACCTAACAACCTGTCGGTATTGTATACCATTTTGATGTTCATCAGGGAGGAGGGATGATCAGTAGGTTACAGAAAACAGCAGGGCAGGGGATAGTACGGGGGTAGAGGGTAGCAAGAGATTGAAGTAGAAAGGGCTGAAGTTATCAGAATTTGTGAAGTCAGTCAGTTGTTGTCAAAAAGTCAATGAGAGAGTCCGAATGAAAGGTGGGTCCATCAGCGAGAAGGGAAGGTAAAGAGAGAGCAGCGGAGCGAAGACGACGACAGAGGTAAATTCTGCGTGCTCGTTGATAAAGTGGGCAGTCCAACAGAATGTGGCTGACTGATAATGGAGCTTGGCAATTCTCACAGAGAGGAGCAAGACGCCTCTCCATGAGATATCCATGAGTAAGACGAGTATGGCCAATGCGAAGACGGGAGAGAGTAGTCTCCCAACCTCGACACTGGTGATAAGAAGACAGCCAGTAACCTATACTCGGTTTAATAGATTGAAGTTTGTTGCCGAGCATAGTAGACCAACGTTGTTGCCAACGGGTGTGAAGGTGGGAAGATATTGCAGCAAAATAGTCCGTAAATGGAATACCTCTATAAGAAACTGGTAGGTCATGTACTGCTGACCACGCAGCAGTGTCTGCCTGTTCATTGCCCTGTACGTCAACATGACCAGGGACCCAACAAAAAACAATATCTTTATGCTTGGTAAAGATGCGGCGTAGCCAAAGTTGGATACGGAGGACTAAGGGGTGAGGTGTATCAAATTTTTGTATAGCCTGTAAAGCACTAAGGGAGTCTGAGACAACCACAAATGATGACACAGGCATAGATGCAATACGGATAAGTGCTGTAAGGATGGCATATAATTCAGAAGTAAAAATACTAGCCGAAGATAGTAAATGCCCTTGTACGACGCTGTCCGGAAACACTGCTGCGAATCCTACGCCGTCAGAAGACTTAGAGCCATCTGTGTACACAGCAATGGCATGAGAATGAGAGTGAAAGTGGTCAAGAAAAAGAGAGCGGGAAGCGACCGTAGACAGTTGGGCTTTCGAGCAAGGGAGGGAGAAAGAACAGACTCGAACGGCTGGAACTTCCCAGGGGGGTAGGGAAAAGTGAGATGCTACATGTACATAGAAAGGTGGTAGTTGAAGAGAAGACAAGAGCGAATGAAGGCGAAGAGAGAAGGGACGGAGTAAACAGGGGCGGCGAACAAATAAAGAATGTCTACTAACATCAGTGACCATTCTATAAATGGAAGGATTGCGGAGATCATGAGAGCGTACATAGTAGCGCAGGCAATGGGCATCACGGCGATCGGATAAGGATGGAACGTTCTCTTCTGCATAGAGGCTCTCAACAGGGGAAGAGCGAAAAGCACCAAGGCATAAACGTAATCCTTGGTGATGAATGGGGTTAAGGCTAGAGAGAGTAGCAGGAGATGCCGCTGAATAGATCTGGTCACCATAATCAAGTTTCGATAAAATAAGGGTGAAATGTAGGCGAAGGAGGGTTCGACGATCAGCTCCCCATGAAAGATGAGCAAGGGTTTTAAGAAGGTTCAGCCGGCTGTGACAAGTTGCCTTCAGAGAGGTAATGTGAGGTTTCCAGGATAACCTATGATCAAAGAGGAGGCCCAGAAACTTGACTGTATCACGTTCAGGGATACGGGAGCCATAGAGGTACAAAGGATGATCGGAGATGACAGAGCGTCTAGTGAAAGTAATTTGGTGGGTTTTAGTGCTGGAAAATTTAAACCCACGTGTGGTGGCCCAATTGGAAACACGGTCGACTGCATGTTGGAGAGAAACTGTAATGAGGTGACAGTCAGCGCCTGCACAGGCAATAGCGAAGTCATCAACATAGAGTGATGACCAAATATTTGATGGAAGACTAGAGGCCAAATCATTAATAGCAAGGAGAAAAAGTGTTGTGCTCAGAACACATCCCTGGGGGACACCTTCAGCTTGGATAAAGTCCGGGGAGAGCACATTATTAACCCAAACACGGAAATGCCTGCCAGTTAAAAAGTTCTTAGGGAAGGATGGTAGATTGCCTCGAAGGCCTAAGGAGTGGGCTTGGGCAAAATATTATACCTCCAAGTTGTGTCATATGCCTTCTCAAGGTCAAAAAATATGGCAATAACTGAGTGGTTATTCGCAAAGGCATTACGAACATACGTATCCAAGCGTAGTAAGGGGTCTATGGTAGAACGTCCCTTACGAAAGCCATATTGACGAGTGGAGAGACTGTTGTGTCTCTCTAAATACCACACTAAACGTCTATTTACTAGGCGTTCCATTACTTTGCAAACTGCACTGGTAAGAGCAATGGGACGATAGTGGGAGGTTTCATGTCCTGTAGTGCCTGGTTTGCGGAAAGGGAGAACAATGGCGGATTTCCACAGCTGTGGAAGAACTCCTTGTGACCAAATAAGATTGTAAAGGCGTAATAGGACTGCAAGGGCTGACTGATGTAAATGTTGTAGCATACGAATATGAATGTCGTCGGGCCCAGCTGCTGATGATCGACAGGCTGAGAGTGTTGCCTCCAGTTCTTGAAGTGTAAAAGGCACATTATACTGTTCTTCTCTGAGAGAAGAAAAGTCCAAGGGTGCTAACTCTCTGGCAGACTTTGAGGAAAGAAATGAGGGGCATAGATGGAGTCCCTGAGAAATACGGACCAGATGATTGCCAATTTCGTTGGCAACATCTAGTGGGTTTGCTATATCAACACCGGCAACCCGCAGAACAGGAGCCGGGTCAGGAGAATATTTACCACTCAGTTTTCGTACTTTTTTCCAGACTGCACTCATAGAGGAAGCAGAGGTGATGGTGGAGACATAATCTCGCCAGCAAGTGCGTTTAGCGTCACGGATGACACGGCGAGCGATCGCACGCTTCTGTTTAAAATCAAGGAGTCTCTCTGTGGTTCTATTGTACCGGTACCTGCCCCATGCAGCGCGTTTCAAACGTACTGCACGAGCACAAGCAGGAGACCACCAAGGCACGCATTTCTGAGAATGCCTGCCCGAAGTTTGGGGTATAGAATGAGAAGCTGCGGTGAAAATGGAGGACGAGAAGAGGTGTAAAAGCTCATCGATGGAGGACGAAGAAGGAACCTCTTTAAAAACAGTTAGGTGTGAGTAAAGGTTCCAATTTGCCCGATTAAATTGCCAGCGTGGGGTGCGAAGAGGTGGCGAATATGAAGGGGAAGTAAGAATGATTGGGAAATGATCACTGTCATGTAAGTCCGGGAGAACAGACCAAGTAAAGTCTAATGCGGCGGAGGAAGAGCAGACTGAGAGATCGATGCAAGAGAGAGTATGAGTCCGAGGATCAAAATGGGTGTAAGTACCTGTATTTAAAACATGGAGGGGGTGGGTGGCAAGAAAAGCCTCTAACTGAATTCCACGGGAATCACAGTGAGACCCCCCCCAGAGGAAATGGTGGGCATTAAAATCACCAAGTAACAGAATCGGTGGCGGTAATGACGAAACAAGGAAGGCAATATCCGGAATAGATAATGCCTGAGAAGGAGAAAGATATAAAGAACAGAGCGTATACCACCTATGTAAGTGGATACGGGCTGCTGTGTAATGCAGCGAAGTATGAACAAATAGCTGATGGTACGGAATATTAGTGCGTAGAAGAAGGGCACTTTCATTAAAGGTCCCATCAGGAAAAGGATCTGAAGAATACAATAAATTATAGCCTGAGATGGGAGAAATAACAGCAGAGTGTAATTTTGGTTCCTGTAAGCAAACACCAACAGGGGAAAACTGGGAGAGTAACATCTGAAGCTCACCCCGATTACCCCTGAGGCCGCGTATATTCCACTGTAAATAGGCCATGATTGGCAATGATAAAGATACTTGAAATCCGCAGGTAAGGGTTCCTACGGACTAGAGGGGTTAGAAAAGTCCACATGCGGAGGCAGTGGAAAACGTTCAAGCAGCGAAGGAACGGTGCGCTGTGAAGAAAGGAGTTGAGCAGATGGAGCAGAGGAGAGAGAAAGAGCGGAAGGTGGATCAGTGTCCATTGATGGTTTGGTCTCTGCAATATATTCAGAGATTAAACCATACCCCCGGCCGGGATTGAACCCGCGGTCATAGAGTCTCAAAACTCCAGCCCGTCGCGTTAGCCACTAGACCAGCTAGCCACAATAAGATTCATCCAACTAGGTATATTTCTACACCATAGGAAGGTTAGCACAGGCACCTCTGTGACCACAAATGCAAGTTTTTACAGACGAATCTCCAGCTAGCGTGGCCGTGACGAACTCTAGCTCAAGTCCCTTCACTGCCGTCAACATGACTTAAGAAATCGTAATGACACGATTGCAAACAAACCATACCCCCGGCCGGGATTGAACCCGCGGTCATAGAGTCTCAAAACTCCAGCCCGTCGCGTTAGCCACTAGACCAGCTAGCCACAATAAGATTCATCCAACTAGGTATATTTCTACACCATAGGAAGGTTAGCACAGGCACCTCTGTGACCACAAATGCAAGTTTTTACAGACGAATCTCCAGCTAGCGTGGCCGTGACGAACTCTAGCTCAAGTCCCTTCACTGCCGTCAACATGACTTAAGAAATCGTAATGACACGATTGCAAACAAACCATACCCCCGGCCGGGATTGAACCCGCGGTCATAGAGTCTCAAAA